>NC_068395.1:1325906-1625906 GCF_023724105.1 Carassius gibelio | reverse complement strand
CAACCAATGTCTCCATTTTTCCAGAGCGAGCTCGATTGCTAACAACTCCCTGTTCCCGTAATTCTGCTCCACTGGGGTCCATTTCCTGGTAAAGTAATCTTAAGGCTGGAGGCGTTGAGGCTCACCGATCTTCTGGGATAGCATGACTCTGACGCCATTGGTGGAGGCGTCCACTTCAAACACAAATGGAGACTCAGGATTCAGGTGGCGAAGGATGGAAGCCATGCTAAAGGTTTCCTTCAGGGCTTGAAAGGCTTTGTGGGCAGTGAAAGTCCAGGAAAGGGACTTGGGCTTACCTTGAAGGAGAAAGTTCAATGGAGCAGTATGTATGGACCTGTGTAAAGATGACAGGGGAAGTCGTGGCCTAATGGTTAGAGGATTGGACTCCCAATAGAAAGGGTTGTGAGTTCTAGTCTCGGGCCGGATGGAATTGTGGGTGGGGGTAGTGCATGAACAGCTCTCTCTCCACCTTCAATACCCCTTGAGCAAGGCACTAGTATGTTACGTCTATGTTATTTCATATTAAATTTTCACAAAGTCGTGCCAACAACATTTTAATGGTTATTAATAGGCCTATATGTATTGCTGAATAATAATAATAAAAACAAAACTGATAAAATGATATACGTCTAACCTAAATTAATGGTGCAATGTGATATCATTTAACAATGCTCATTCCTCCAAAACAGAGAAAACATCTTTCACAAACATCTATTTTTTTGTGTTTAGTGTATATAATTAGCAGTGTTGTGCTAGTTACTAAAAAATAGTAACTAGTTACAGTTACTAGTTACTTAATTCAAAAAGTAACTCAATTACTTTGTTGATCACTTACACCAAAATGTAATGCCTTACTGTTAAAAGTAACTTTTTAGTTACTTTTTTAAAGAACTTTCTTTAATGTTCCCATTAATGCGCTTTTATGCGTTATGGTCTATACAAACACAAAGTAAAACTATAAGTAATTTTTAAACACTATTTTGATTAAGTCACACCAGCACAAACTGAATATTGTATATCACAAGGATTTCTGAAATAAATAACAAAACACCTGAATAATATATTCAGAATCAAAAAAAAAAAAAGTATATATATAAATGCTGTTTAAAAATGAAATCTATGCTATCATGCTAAGGAGCTGACTGAAAGCCGGCGACTCCACAGTAGAGACAGAAAAAAACATACAGAGAATCACTTAAGACACTTTGCTGTAGACCCATTCCACATAATATTCATTAAAACTGTATGTTAACACGTAGGAGCTTGCTGCATGAATCCGTGAGTAGGCTACAGTTTACAAATCCATGGGAACGGATTGAGAAAGTGCGCGCGCAGATTATGAATTTGTGGGTCCAGATACAAAAACCGAGGGTATGGTTTACAAAATCTGAGCGCAAAGATTGGAAATTCGTGGGCTAGGATAGGACATTAGAACCAGAAAGACACAGCTTACATTTGACTAAAAGGTTTTTGTCTTTATGTTCAACTAAAGTGAAATAATGAGCATATTTCCACTTTGAGAAACTCGTGTTGCTCTCGCCTTGACTCGCCATGACTGCCGCACACACTTGAATAAACGGAGACACGCCCACAGTGCGTCTTCGTGTTTACAGTGATTAGCATCCACCAATCCTACAATGCGTCACTGCTGCAAACAGGTTAGGCTGCACTTCAGTCAAAATTAATTCATTTTAAAAAAAGTAACGGGCAATGCACCATATGGTAACGGTAACGGAGTTAATTTATTTAAAAAGTAATGCATTAGTTTGAGTTACTGTCAAAAGTAACTGCGTTACAAACACTGATAATTAGTGGGGTATTATAGCACAATTCCCACCCAGACCACACTAATTTTTCAAATTAAATTTTCAAGCTTTGGCTACGACCGTGGTGCCTTCCATTCCCCCAATATGTTTCTCTTTTTCACAGTCTGGCAATGATGGGTGGCTCCAAAATACATGTTCACATGACCCTAAAACTGTACAGTTGCCATGATGTAGGGGGTGGATCAACTTACCCACTGGCTCAACTTACCCCACTCTCCCTTACTTCCAGTGAAGATGAGACAGAATCAGACTCAGAGAGTGAGAGAGAGCCCACTCTAATCAAAACATTAACAATAAAGTTAATTATCACAAAGTGTGCTGTCTTCTCTTTTAACTGTACATTTGTAACAACTGGATAATTCGTACTCATGCCACTTTTTTGGTTTAAAATGTCTCAAAATGTCTGTACACGGCCTTAGTTTTAACACTTCCCTGTGATTTGAAGTATGCAAAACGTATGCACCATCTCTGCCCAGGGGCATGCTCTTCTTCGTACCTTTCTAAATACATCTAAAGTGATTTGAAAGATGCCAGATCTTCTAATCATGATAACCAATCTCTGGCAAATTGGTTCTTGAAACTAATTAATGGATTTGATTAAAATTTCTGGATTATGTATAATATTTTTACCCATTTGTCTGCTTTGTCTTATTATAACATGTAGGCTGTTAAATAAACAAAACAGCATGTTGTGTCAATTAGGTACTTTTATTTTTTAATTGACTTGACATTGTAGTAAAAAATGTCAGTGCTCTTATTTCTGTGACCTTATTTCACACATGTCCATGTTACATTTCTAAATGAAAAATAAAAATAAAATAATTTTCACACTTTAATTTACATAAGTCCACAAGAACAACAGTAGAATCTCTTTGGATACATATATATAATCACATTAAAAAAATCATCAGCCTTATATCTTGTACTTACAGATGTCACATACACAATATAATCGTGGCACTTTATATAATTCATAAACAACTTAGTTCCTAACAATGTAAAATTAAAACGTATAAGCATTAATTCATTTGCCCTAGTATTTCAAGATACGACAGGTGTCAAGTGAAAAAAAAGGACATGGACATTAAACTTCTCAAAGTTTTAACTTGTGGGTTTAGATTCACAAATGTTTATATATTTTTAAGTTATCTTTAAAAAGTCCGTTTGCTTGAGGTTTGTCACATCACTTTCTGTCTACAGTCATCTCCACATTCTGTCAGTTCACTCCGAGAAAAGGTGAGACATCTTTTGCCGTAAAATAAAATATCAGTGCAACAGAGAAATGGTAAAAGATTAAATCTGGAAGAGCAAAATTATGGGAGGAAATGTGCCAATAAGTGAGATTAACCTGGAAAACCAGACAAGCCTTTCTGTCTAGAGTTTGCATGTTCTCTGTGTGTCTGTGTGAGTTCCCCCACAATTCAAAGACATGCATCTTATGTGAATTGGACACTGTAAAATCACCCATATGTGTGTATTTGTGTGTTTGATCTGTTCAGGGTCCCCTGACTGGCCCGAGACACTGGGAAAGGCTCCAGCCCCCCGTGACCCTTCAGAGAATAAAGGGAGCTAGAAAATGGATGGATGCATGGAAAAAAAGAGAAGACTTTTACTAAATAAAGGCCTGCTTTATGTCTCATGGTCTGGATTTCATTGATTTACAAAAGTGAATATTTCAAAAAGATCTCCAGGAATTTTCCAGTCATTCATCATAAATGATTTATTGTATCAATATACACAGATATAGCTGTTTACTGTAGAAACACTTTACAAAAATTACATTTTTATCTGCAGGCTTCATGTTGTTTTCAGATTTGCTATGAGAAACTGCATGTGTTTAGTGTGTGATAGTTTTATCCTTTCCTCTTGTAGCGCGCTATTCTCCAGACCTGAATCATGATGGTGCTCCTGAGTGCAGTACAGCCTCTGATGTACAGTAATGGTGTGATGACTGCATTGAGACGCGCCAGAATGCGCAGGGGGTCTGTGCCCTCGTTTCTGAACAAATAGCAAATAGACCCAGTGAAGTTACATATAATAACATAAAGAAAAAGCGGCAACCACGTGATCAGAAAGCACACGGCCACTATTATGATGAGATAAACGGACGCGCGCTTGTTGTCGCGTTCCTCGCTCGGGGGTTCGCGCTCCAGCTGAAATTTGGCGATAAAGAACAGCCTGACGTTCAACACAATCATGATAATGACGGTGAAAATGTTCACCACAAAAGCACCAAATCCCGTCAAACTTTTAGCAACTCCCATAGGCACCAAATTATTAACAGCCACTATGAGGAAAGCATAAAGCCAGTAGGCCAGAATCACCAGCAGGGTTCTGTTGCGCGTCATGCGCTGCGAGTATTTGAAAGGCGCTGAGACCGCGTGGTAGCGATCCGCTTGCGCGGCCAGAATCGCCATATAGGACAGACCCAAAAAAGTGTGAACAATGTAGAAAGTGCGAGTCGGGGAGTCATAATAATCGCGTACATCCATAACTCCAACATAATAATAGGAGACGCCCGAGCAGAAGTCACTCAGACACGTGCTGAGCATGTACATGAAGCGGTTCTCGCTGCGCAGGGATCTGTTCATCACGATGGACACGAACACAGACACGTTGATAAAAATGATGGCTGTGGCGAGAATTATACTGAAGAGAAACAGAAGTGTGTTCTCGAAACTAGTAAGAGGCAGCACGGTGCCGAGACCCGCACTACTCTGAGAAATATTCATGAGTGAGGAGATAAAGTTAAAGTTAAAGACAGTTAAAAGAAAAAGACCAGATCCATTGCTGACATGAAGCACGAGCGCATCAGTATAGTGCACGCTTTTAAAATGCGAAGGTGGTCTTATTAGTTCTCTCACGGGACAGACAGGCTAATATGAAATCAGCAGCATCAGAACAACATGCAAAACAGATTTTATATAATAACTTTAATTAGAGCATAATAATCAGAGGAACTTCACGAGTTTCGTCATCAAAACTAATTTTGAGAAATATATCACTTTCTCTGCAGTGAATGGGTGCCGTCATCAGAATGAAAGTCCAAAAAGCATCATGGTAACACTTTATTTTAGTGGTCCCCCCAACACACTACTTATTAAGTTACTTTGCAAGTACTTGTGTACTATTCTAACCAAACAGTCTGCAATTGTAAAAGTTCTTGCAAAATCAGTTAACAGCATGTCTGAAGTATAGATAATTGAAGTAAACACATTCCAACATCTCGAGTCCACAAGTAATCAACACCAATCCGGTAGATCAGTTAATGTCTTGTGAAGTGAAAAGCTGCATATTTGTAAGAAACAAATCCATTATTAAGGTGTTAAACTAAACCACTTATGGCCAAAATATCAGTCCATAATCCATCCTTTTACATCAAAATCCAGCAACGTAATTGCTCAGAACTGATTTGGATTGTTTTCACTTGTAGATGATAGAGCCTACTTGATCTGTGCATATTTCTCTCCTTATTCAGATGAGAAAGTAATATTATGGATAGAGGACTCATATTCATTTACATCTTGGATGTTTCATTTTTGAGTGTAGGCCTATTCCTTTAAAACGTGTAATGAATAAAAAAAAGATTGACTTGCACATTCATCGGTAATGGTGTGGCCTTCTAAAAGTGCTAACAGCTTGTGCAAAAATTGTTGGTGCACTTTGTAGAAAAACAAAACAAAAACAAAAAAAACAATTCACAAAAGAGGACCGAGAGCGAAGGGAGGCTGCTAAAGGCGGTTCAACATTGCAAAGAAGAAAACAAAGCTCCAGTAAACCAGCAGGTAAATCAGCATAGAATATTTAGCAGTTTGTCACACTTTAATTCTTGTAATTGAGTATATTTACAATTATAATCACTTGTCTTGATACTATTAACCTATAACACATCATATTTTTATCAAAACCAAATTAATAGTAGGCCTGTAAATAGTAAAAATTAATAATAATAAAAAAAAAATATGAAGAGAGAATAAAATGTTTTAAATTAGTTGTTTACTTATTAGTATATAATATAGATTTATTCTGTTAAATTTTAAATGTCTAATTCTTATAGGGGGGAGTGGGGTAAGGTTATCCACTTTTTATTTAAAATTTAAAATGAAGCAGAAGTACACTGCAAGTATCTATCCTCCAATCCTATTCGAATGAAAACATTCCTATCATTTTAAATGATCAGAAGGTATCTATGACAAAGGGTTCTAAAAATATGACTTCTTATAAAAAATAGTTTTCCAATTGCTCAGTTTGCCCCGGGTTTAGGGTAAGTTCCCCGGGTAGGGTCCGTATTCATAAAGATTCTAAGAATCCTCTCAGAAAACTCTTAATTTAGCTTAAAAACTTTTATGTAGACTCTTAGCTTAACTCTGCGTAAGGAAAATACAAAGCGGGTTCGCGAATCATTTGAGTCAGTTTGGGAGTTTGGAGCATGAATCATTTTAGTTAGTCTGGCAGTTCGGAGTGTGAATCATTTGAGTCAGTTCGGGAGTTCGGAGGGTGAATCATTTTAATCAGTTCGGGAGTTCGGAGCGAGATCGCGAATCTGAGTCATATTGGGGATCGCGAATCATTTGAGTCAGTTTGGGAGTTCAAAGAGGGTTTGCAAATCATTTGAGCCAGTTTGGGAGTTCTGAGCGGGTTCGCGAATCATTTGGGTCAGTTCGGGAGTTCGGAGCGGCTTCGCGGATCATTTGAATCAATGCGAGAGTTCGGAGAGGCTTCACGAATCATTTGAGTCAGTTCGGTAGTACGGGATAGCGAATAATTTGAATCAGTTCGGGAGTTCGTAAAGGGATCGCGAATCATTTGAATCAGTTCGGGAGTTCTCAGCGGGTTCGCGAATCATTTGAGTCAGTTCGGGAGTTCGTAGCGGGATCGCGAATCATTTGAGTCAGTTCGGGAGTTCGTAGCGGGATCGCGAATCATTTGAATCAGTTTGGGGTTTGCGAATCATTTGAGTTAGTTCGGGGTTAGCGAATCATAGTTGTATATGGATAGGCATTTTTAACTAATTTAGTAGCTAGTTCTAATTACGTTTTCCACGCGTATTTAGGTGTGATATGTGAACTGGTATTTTTTTTTTTAATGATGTGCCTTTTAACAGTATCAAGTATATTCAAAAACTAAACAAATCGTGCATAAAAAGTGCATGCATCTTGGCTAATGTAAAGTTACATGATGAAGTCATACTAGTGTGCGTGTGCATTTTGAGTGAGTTCACTGCATTATTCGGTGTATTCAAATGCATTTATGAATGCATGTGAATGATCACAAAATTCAAGATATGGGGGTTTGAAAATGTATATATTTATATCATTTTATGTAGTTAATCAATATCACACGAAGACTGCCATTTCAGTTTTTCTCCAAAAATCAGCATGAATAAAATGTGATATTAAGTTACTACAAACAATAATTTAATTACAAATACAAAGTGTTGCAGAATAATGTAATATATGAATGAATAATAGCCTAAAGAACCTTTGTGCCAAAAGGGTTCTTTCTTGTCACTATAGAACCTTTTTAGCATAAAAGGTTCTTTGGAGTTGAGTAAAGCACCCTATGGTTCTATATAGAACCCCAATGAACACTTTTTTCTAATGCTGTGTTCACACCAAACGCGAATAGAGCGTCTGGCGCGAATGATTTCAATGTTAAGTCAATGCAAAGGCGCGTTTACGCGCGTCTGGAGGTCTCGCGGCGCGAATGGGGCGTTAAGCGCGGCGCGGAAGACGCGAATTCGCCTCATTCGCGCGTCTAGTTCGCGCGAATGACGCGAATTGACGCGCGAATAGAGCGCTTCGAGCGAAACGCGCGTTAAGCGCGAATGGTGCTTTTTGTGCATTTAGCGTTTGACGCGAATTCGCGTCTGCCGCCCGAGTTGAAAAATTTGAACTTTGGCGTCAATTCGCGCCGCGTTAACCAATCAGAAGCCTGCTAGGAGTCACTCATTCAACAGTATGTTCCTGCAGCCTCGGGTTGTGCAGGAATACCCTTCTCCACTCATTCAACAAGGAGGAACGACAGATGTTGTCAGTGAGGAGTCAACCGGAGCTATATGACAAAAGTTCATATTTCTATAGAGACCGGAATAAAAAGGACCTATGTATATATATAAAACATATTGATAGATAAATTGAATAAAGGCCAAAGATAAGAAACGTTTAATTTTACCCCAAACGAATTATATTTTATCTTGAACCACTAAAGAGACATCAGAGCCAGCGGCAAATGTCAGAAGATCTAGCCGAGGAAAGGCTACTCTTGGCGGATACATGATGACGGAGCTCCCGCTGATCGCATGGAGCTCATCTCTGAGATCGGCGAAACACATTTTTTAAATAGACGCTGTCATTATAAATAAACCGCATATTTGAGTTTAAAACAACTACATTCTCGCCTGAAATACTTTTAAAACTACATTTCATGACACAATAACAGTAATATTTTGAAAATTATCCGAATAAAAATGGCGGTTGAAAATGCTCCGTGGACTCAGCTGGCAGAAGCCCCCCCATGACGCGAATTCGCGTCTGTTGTGAAGTTAATTTCACGCGCGAATCAAGCGAATTACTCGCGCGAATGAAGCGAATGATCTCAAAATGGTCAAGCGGCAAACTAGGCGCGGTAGACGCGAATTTGACGCTCTATTCGCGTTAACGCGAATAGAGCGTCAAATTCGCGTCTACTATGGGGTGTGGTTTATGCATTTGATTTGCAAACTAAGCAATCATCGTGTCGATCGTCGCGTACCTTGCCGTGACCAAAGACGTGTGATAAGAAGCGCGACACTTTCGTCGCCCCCCTTCTCGCGTGAGAAGCTACGTGACGTCAAGCGCCTTGTCATTTTTAATATCTTTTTTTTTCCATTTGTGTGTGTGATTTTGTCAAATGTCTTAAGTGCTGTAGTTAAGTTTTTTTTTTCGTTTGTTTTTTGTTCGGAGCAAAAAGAAAGAAAAACCTGCATGTTATAACAATTAGCTCCTCCAAATCCCCAAATATTTCATAATCTTCAGAATGCTGACGAAAATATGATGAGTGAAATTAAAATTACACTGCAGTATATCTAATCAATGAACTTACAATGTTATTTAGAAGTGCACATGTAAAACAACAACCAGGAACAACCAATTCACAGCTTTCTTGTAAGCATCATATATAACTAATGGCACCAAGATAAGGACAGTATAAACCAAAAAGACAACATTTGTGTAAGTTTAAGTGTTTTGTCCACCAGAAAATATAAATAGAAAAATGGCTTAATGCATTAATAGTTAAATCCAAAGGCCAAATTCGAAATTAACAATGGACCATGGGCCACGAGTAAACACTTCAATCATGTAATGTTTTAATAATTTAGTAATTTAGAAATTACAATATTCTATAATATTCATATATAAATCATATATACACACACATTACAATTTTTTAATGATTTCTCCAAAATCTCATTCATAAAACACAAACACATCAAATAGTTAACTCTATTGTAACAGTGTGAACTCAAATAACACACAATTATCCATAAGCAAGCATTCAGTAGCATCTCAGGAAATTATGCACAAGAGCACTGGTGACTGCTTTAAAAATGCATCCTAGCACTGGAGAGCTGAAAGAATCACACAGTGTAGTACAGTAAAGTAACAGTACTTTATTACAATTACAGTGTTTTGAATTTATCTCACTAGTGTGCACTGGGCAGGGAGGTTGTCTGCACTGTAAATTATAATGAGTAAACCTTATTTAAAAAAAAAAAAGCATGCAAACCGATTGCCTTGAAAAAAACAAGTAAAGTGAAATAAGAATAGTAATTTGTACTAACAAAGGTTTATTTATAAGTGTTGTAAACTTATAACTCAGAATCACTATTTTCAACAACTAAATTAAATACATTAAACTATGTACCTATTTCAAACAACTCATTTAAATTTAGCTAAATCAAGTAACATTTCCTGCAACTTGGAATTTCTAAGTTGTATTTACTTGAACAGAAATCTAGTTTTAACCAATTGCCTTTAAAAAAAAAGTTACCATTAATCTAGCAACTTAAATACTTCAAAAATCTATTACAAATTCATGACAACAATGTTCTTGTGTTCAATGTTATGTGTGTTCTTCACACACATAATTACCCTAAATCAAATGTAGTGACAGTTGAAAGTTAAAGATGATATATTTTTTTCAATGTAGTTTTAACTCGTATTACAAAAATTTTGAAACAAAGCAAAAACAATCTGCTTTTAGTTATGTTAAACAATGGAGGTAGCGGTACAATGATTTTAAATACAGCAATGAGTTGGCCACACAAGTTGCCAATGTTTTTTTTTCTGTCCCAAGTCAAGCATCATATTGTAGGTGTTCTTCGCAGTATCAGGGTAACCCACATGTAGTGATGCAAACGTAGCACATGGTGGTCGGGAAGCAAATGTTGGGGGCAGACCTTGGAGACTATTCTTTGCAGTACTACCCTGAACAATGATTGCAGAAGACACTGGGTCAAGATTTGGAGAAGTACTTCATCGTCAGTGATAGTCAGCAAGCCAACAGATACTAGTGCCCAGATTGCATCAGCATCAGACACCTGTATAAAACCAAATAAAAACAATATTAGCATGGAAATGTGGATGATCAGTTTTCAGTGTTTTCTGTCTTGCCTACACTGCCATAACATTGGGTTAGTTCACCCAAACTTGAAATTCACATCATCATTTACTCACCCATGACTTTTAGTTATTTTCAGAACACAAATAAAGACATTTTCAGTTAAATAAATTTCTGTCCTTTACTGAATGTCTATTTACCCAAAATTTTAGACACTTGATCATATAGCAATTACGTCTCTTTCGAAGATTTGAGCCTCTTTTCCACTGTCAGGCCAAACCATTCTTAATTCTCAATGCTTAACCATTCCATTCTGTGCCAATATGGATATGGTTTAATTTTTCACTGTTGGGCTGTTAACAGAGCTCTTTTGAATGCAACATAAAGGTGATAGTCGTTGCCTTAGTAATGCAATAGTTAAGATATCGAACCTGATGTAAATAGCACCCACGTTACGAAAGATTAAATATTACTTTTGATTTTAATATTACCTAGTTTACTTAACTCAAATAGCATGTTGCCCAGGTGCAGAGAAACTGGTGGCTAGGCAAAAACAAACGACGAACCCTGAGCAGTGACTACCATCTAGGCTTTCTACAGCACGTTCAGTGTGTTCAGCTAAGAGTTCTGGATCAAGAACAGTTCATCAGACCATGCCTAACAGAGTTCAAGTGGAAATATAACTGAAACTGCTCCTTACAATTCATTGAACAGTTTGGCCCAAAAAGTAGATTAATTGGCTCCATTCATATAGATTGATTTGATGGTTTCTTGGGTGTCAGAGATTTGGGTTAAATATCTTCATTCGTGTCATGAAGATGCACAGTTTTTTATGGAATAGATTGACAGGAGGGAGATTAAATGGCACATTTTTCATTTTTGATTGAACTAGGTATGTAATCAACATTAATCTTTATAAAGGTATCTCAGTAATATACCAGCAAATACACAGGCATTTTTTTTCTAAAATGGTGTTACTAACTATGAGAACTTACCAAGCAGGTTAGTTGTAGAAGTATCCGGGGTGATCATGAATTAAAACAGGTAGGCCTCAGATGGGTGTGTAGTTCTGTCAAATCTGCATTTTTAATTAGTTTAAAAAGAAAAACTAAGTTTAAGAAATGTAAAAATTACAATAGAAACATGTTTTTCAAAGTGTCAATAAAGAAGTAATTGAAGTCAATAAGCGCTGTTTATTTTAAATATTATTCATAAATATAATAAAACTATTAAACATTTAAGGTAGCATCATACATTTTATGGGTTCTAGGATGTGAAGTGTACTCTTAGATATGTGAAAAGAAACACAGTTACAAATACGGAAATACGGTTACAGGTATTCTGGAACTGCAATAAATTATCTGAAATTGCAAATAAAGCATAGCACATGATTGAGTCAAAAACTGCTCTACTGCTGTTGGAATATCTCACCTTTATTATACTGAGGCTGGTGATCACAAGACCGCTGCTCAGAGAAGACACAAGCTTTTTTCCTAAATATGAAAAAAAATTCTTCATATAAAATCAAGTTCCACTAATGTTGTGAATTGTAGAACAAGGACACATTCATTTCTTGATATTTGCATTTTTAACAATAGAAATTCATTTTCTATACATCTCTATTTGTGGCATCAGTAATAAAACCAATTCAATAGCAGCATTTCTTCTGTTACAGTACTCGGTGTTTTTAACACAGCAAAGAAATAATTACTGCAAAACAACTAGCTCATTCAGTTTAAACCTTATATGTCTGATCACGTAATGACTATGATTGCATTAAAATGATGAAAATACATTTGTAAACTGAAAAATGACTTTAACCTACAAAGTGGCCAAAGCCTCACAGTGTTATAAAATTATAGAGGAAATTTTGCATAAGATTACTGTTAACAATTAATAAGTGGCACATATTCTTGCATGTTCTTGAATTGTTCCTCAGAATTTACATGCTTTAATTTTTAACTAGTAAAACATTTTTCAATTTGAGAAATGAAATAAAAAAAAGTCTTTTAAAAGTTTTTACATTTACCCAAATGTGCCAAAAGTTGTGTATTTCTATAGTTTTTGTTCTAATAGCAGAATAGCAAAGATCGTTTCTCCCTGTTAGCTGACACTGGTGCTGACAAGGAGCTAATGTTAGTCAGTTCAAATTAGCAGCACACAGAAAGATACATCCACACACTATTTTTTTTTTTTGCTTACCTTATTATTATTGTGTAGAAGTAATCAATCATTCTTTGTCCAGAGGTGAAATGTAAACAGTCTTTCTACTTCTTAGTTTCAGCAAATTCGCTGCAGCTTCAAAACTTTGCTTGCTGCGCATGCTCACCGTCCTTATTTCTTCTTCTGTTGTTTTGTTCCTGTTGCACATTAGCGCACTGCTGCCTCTCACTGGTGAATTAATGTCATCGGTTTTGTTGTAGCTACTTGAATATTTTAAGAAAGAATTACTCATTGCAGCATGTTGTTTTATTTGCCTTAAAATTAGCAAATTTTGTAACTTAATAAAACCTAGTAAGTATAACAACTAAGTAAAGATAACTTATTATATTTAAGGAAGCTAAACTATTGCAGTGTGTGTATTTGTACTGTAGGTTTTGTCATCTGAGGCCAAAGTTTGATATTGATAGATCATGTAAGGGTTTTTGACTGGAGAATTTGATTTTGACATAGAAGTTCGCACAAGTTTGTGGCCTAATTGTTAGAGACTTGGACTACTTACAAGAAGGTATCCGGTTCAAGTCTCGGTGCTGGCAGGAGTTGTAGGTGGGAGTGAGTGAATGAACAGCGCTCTCTCCCACCCTCAATACCCATGACTGAACTCAATACCCTGGCACTGAACCCCCAGTTGCTCCCCAGCGCTGGATCTGTAGCTGCCCACTGCTCCAGGTGTGTGTTCACTTCTCACTGCTGTGTGTGTGCACTTGGATGGGTTAAATGCAGAGCACCAGCTCCGAGGATGGGTTACTTGGTAAATGTCAGGACTTTCACTTTCAATTAGGCCTTGTCCATATAATTTGGCTCTCTCTAGTGGACAAAATGTATATCACAGCTTTTAGTCTCAGGTTATGTCATCACATGATAATAAAATAAACTGCATAACATAGTTTTTTTTTAGCGCTCATTATAAATCACTTTTCAAGCAATATCACCTAAAAATCAATTTTAAATCATGTAAGTCTAATCAGTGACTAACATGGAGTGTCCAAATGTATTCACAGTTACAGCTTAAATAAAATAATACAATAGTAATATAGGCTAATTTTAATCTGAGCACATATGAACTTACTGGTAATAGTTCATACAACACGTCTCTAAAGAAAAAACGATCACTATACATTAGACCTCATTTCTGAAAACGAAATAATTGTATGATCAGCAGATGATTATTATTTTACAGTTAAGGTTTTTTTTTATGTCTTAAAGCTGCTTATTACAACAGCAGTTTCTTGTAGTCTACTCTGCATGTTCAAATTAATAGCCTATATATTGATAATTAATTAATACGTTTATATATGCCTATTTGAACATTTTTGAAACTGTTTTGACACATTTTCATTTTCAAGTATTATATCTATTAAAATAAGTCGGTACTATATAGTAGCCTTCTTTTGTGTTGATGTCTACTGAAGCCTTATGATCACACATCACAGGGAGTCTGTCATAGCAAGTCAGTTCCGGACATATATGCAAAAAACTTCTATGTACAAACAATAAACGTCTTTTTTTACGCTTTTTATGATTCATTTAGTGAGATAATTCGTTCAGTAACTGCACATGAATCAATTATATTTTCCTCTTCAATATTTTCAGCACGAAATAAATATTAATATTTTAATGAATGTTGAAAAAAATCAGGGCTGAGTTTCCCAAAAACTTGAGCCTAAGAAGTTCGTAAAAACGATCATACTACTGATCTTAATATCACAGTCTGTTTCCCAAAAGCATCGTAATTTAAGTAGCACTTGAAAATCATTGTAGATCTACAAGTGCTCTGGTGTAGCCTAATCGTTAAGTCCTAAGTGCATCGTAAGAAGACAGATTTATGCGGTCACCTGCAGGACAATCGGCAGTTTACACCTTTAACTTGATTCAAGCGAAATGTGATTATATTTACATTTACATTTATTCATTTAGCAGACGCTTTCATCCAAAGCGACTTACAAACGAGGACAGTGGAAGCAATCAAAAACAACAAAAGAGCAATGATATATAAGTGCTATAATAAGTCTCAGTTAGGTTAACACAGTACACGTAGCATGGGATTTTAACTAATATAATAAATAAAAAGAAGTGTTAGAGGTAGTGTTAGAGGTCTTTATATCTTTATACATACATTCAGATATAATTGCATAATACATGAAAAGATATAAGATGGAAGAGATGGATTTTAAGCCGATTTTTGAAGATGGCTAAGGACTTAGCTGCTCGGATTGAGTTGGGGAGTTCATTCCACCAGAAGGGAACATTTAATTTAAAAGTCCGTAAAAGTGACTTTGTGCTTCTTTGGGATGGCAATCAAGCGACGTTCACTTGCAGAACGCAAGCTTCTAGAGGGCACATAAGTCTGAAGTAACAAACTTAGGTAAATGGGTGCAGAGCCAGTGGTAGTTTTGTAGGCAAACATCAATGCCTTGAATTTCATGCGAGCAGCTATTGGTACCCAGTGCAAATTAATAAACAGCGGTGTGACGTGTATTCTTTTCGGCTCATTAAAAATGATCATTATAAGGATTTGATTGTGCTTTATTGTACACATTATGACTCGTTTTCTTTATTTATTTATACATTTATAAATGATTTAATTAAAAGAAATACACATCTAAAAAAATAGAAATACACATCTAAATTAAATGACTGAAAATAATAATTAAAAGAAACGAATAAAAGAAATAATGTGGGAAATGCTTCAAAGACTGGGGGGGGGGGGATGTCAACGACTTGCTGAAGTTCAGAAAACCAATAACGTCTCTCTCTCTCTATACTGTATATAAAGAACATTATATATATAATATAATATTGTACTGTAGATATTATAATTAATTAAAATTATTATATCCAAGTTGTCTGTCTGGAACGCAGCATTAGGTTAACATCAATAAGCGATCGTGTACTACTGTTACGAGCCATTCTAAGGTGAGATTTCAGCACTTGACAAACGGACAGCGACTCCTAAGTAGCACTTAAAGCACGGCTACTTGCGATTGCTTTACGTGCATAGTTGGGAAATTCACGTGAAACAATAACGAACGATCGTAAAATTACTCGTAGAAAACGCTCTTAAGCGCTAAGATCAATCGTTAACGGGAAACCCGGCCCAGAACAGTTTAATGCAAAGGAATGTCTCATGAATCGATCAGAGTTAGTTAAAAAAAAGTTAAAAGAATGATGGATGCCATAGACTTTTTTTTACTTCACAATATAACAGTTTTTGTTTTCGATTTGAATTATTTCGTTTTAAAATAATAATTGAAAACATAAAAAGCATTCTATAGATATATTTATCATGTTGGTGAAGCGTTCCTGCTATAAAGATCAAGAAGACAGAAATCGCATCCTTTTTGTTTTCCTTATTTTCCAAAAGCATAAGGTTTTGTTGATATTGTGAGTGCACACATGTACAAGTAGACCCTTTGGAGTTCCGAATGATGCATACTCTTACCTTTATGAGCAAAAATGACGGCGCATTTTTAAATTTTTACTGTCATTAAAAAAAAAAAAAATGCAAGCTGGCTCCTCCATGTCCTGCAAAGCGCTCACTCTCCGCACAAACGATTGGATATGCGCCTAACAGTGCTCATTTACCTAAGTTAAATGTTTAAAGTAATACTGTGAAATGCATGAAGTGTAGGCCTATTATGTCTGTTTATTTTAGGTAAGTCTTGTTGGTTTGAGAAGGCTAAATGGATCAAACATGCTCAACTTACTGTCTGAACGAGCTGCAGCTTGCTCGTTCCTTTAAAAATCAAAAACTTGAATTTACCAAACCCAAAATTTTCCAAACATATTTCAAAATTAACTTAAAGAAACAAATAGAAATGACAACTTTTCTATTAAAAATCAAAAGTGAACTATTTTAATAGATGTGAAATAGGGAAGAGAGAGAGAAAAAAGTCACTGTATCCAGTCGACTTGGGCAAAGAATTCACACAAGCTGTTGGACAAAGGCCGGGCCCATGCAGGGCTCTCTATTCGTTCCCTTGTTTTAATTAGAAGTTCTCCCCCAGCTATGTCCCAAAACTGCCAGGGCTCATATGCACCTGCATATCCTGGACCCAGACTATTCCACTGAGGAGACAGATGTGTACTTTAGGTGCTGTTATCATTACCTTAAAGCCTTCCTTAGGGCAAAATAGGACAAAGCCAAATTATTATTAATGTACTTATTCACACGTACGTCATCCATGCGTACGTTATCCAGACGCTTATGCACGCGTACGTTATCCAGACGCTTATGCACGCGTACGTTATCCAGACGCTTATCCACGCGTACGTTATCCAGACGCTTATCCAGACGCTTATCAACGCGTACGTTATCCAGACGCAAAGTAAAAAAAATCCTTTCTTTGCTACGCCGCCGCCACGCCGCCGCGCAGTTTGAGCGCAGCTCCAACACGTGACCGTGACGTCTGACGTCTCATATCTTACGTCTGACGCCTGAATACTATGGGATTTTGGCCAGACGGCTGGCGAGCGTATACACGTTAGTTCTCCTCTCAGTTTGCTTAGTGAGTAGCAGAACTTGCACAAGATACACCTCATAGTCTACCGCGTCTAGTTTGCCGCTTGACCATTTTGAGATCATTTGCTTCATTCGCGCCTGAAATTAACTTCACAACAGACGCCAATTCGCGTCATGGGGGGGCTTCTGCCAGCTGAGTTCACGCAGCAATTTCAACTTTCATTCGGATAATTTTCAAAATATTACTGTTATTGTATCATGAAATGTAGTTTTAAAAGTATTTCAGGCGAGAATGTAGTTGTTTTAAACTCAAATATGCGGTTTATTTATAATGACAGCGTCTATTTAAAAAATGTGTTTCTCCGATCTTGGAGATGAGCTTCATGCGATCAGCGGGAGCTCCGTCATCATGTATCCGCCGAGAGCAGCCTGACCTCGGCTAGATCTTCTGACATTTGCCGCTAGCTCTGATGTCTCTTTAGTGGTTCAAGTTAAAATATAATTCGTTCGGGGTAAAATGAAACGTTTCTTATCTTTGGCCTTTATTCAATTTATTTATTAATATGTTTATATATATATATATATATATATATATATATATATATATATATATATATATATATATATATATATATATATATATATATATATATATATATATATATATATATAGGTCCTTTTTATTCCTGTCTCTAGAAATATTAACTTTTGTCATTTAGCTCCGGTTGACTGCTCACTGACAACATCAGTCGTTGTTGAATGAGTGGAGAAGGGTATTCCTGCTGATTGGTTAACGCGGCGCGAATTGACGCCAAAGTTAAAAATTTTCAACTCGGGCGGCAGACGCGAATTCGTATGGCAAGCCAAAGTGGTCACAAACGCCTGCTCGCGATTTGGCATAATAACGCGCGTTCTTAGCATGCGCTTTGGGTTTGCAGAAAACGCGCGTCAGTACCGCGCGTTTTTGTGTATCAAAACGCGCGTCCTCGACGTGTGATCTGCAGTAAAAACGTGCGTTTCATACATTTATATCTGAATTTATGTCAACCTATAGACTTTCAAATATAAAAATATCATGAATTCATATGTATTTGTCTACAAAATGACATAAAAACACATTTTCCTATTAAAACCGTGTGTCGCAGTAAAAATAGGCGTCGATTCTATTTCTATTTCTAGCATGCACGCGTTTTCCGCGCGTCTCACGCAGGCGGTCTGTAAGCTCTAACCTGTTAACATGGGAGCCGAATTAAAAACCGACACGCCACGCGGCTGAGACGCTTGCGCCACGCATCCAGTGTGTCGCCGGCCTAAAGCCCCATTCGCGCCGCGAGATCTCCAGACGCGCGTAAATGCACCTTTGCATTGGTTTAACATTGAAATCATTCGCTCCAGACACTCTATTCGCGTTTGGTGTGACGCGTAATGTCACGCATTACTTTTTAAATAAATTAACTCCGTTACCATTACCATATGGTACATTGCCGTTACTTTTTAAAAAAATAATTTATTTTGACTGAAGTGCAGCCTAACCTGCTTGCAACAGCGACGCATTGTAGGATTAGTGGATGCCAACCACTGTAAACACGAAGACGCACTGTGGGCGTGTCTCCGTTTATTCAAGTATGTGCGGCAGTCATGGCGAGTCAAGGCGAGAGCAACACGAGTTCCTCAAAGTGGAAATATGCTCATTATTTCACTTTAGTTGAGCATAAAGACAAAAACCTTTTTGTCAAATGTAAGTTGTGTCTTTCTGGTTCGAATGTCCTATCCTAGCCCATGAATTTCCAATCCTTGCGCTCAGATTTTGTAAACCATACCCTCGGTTTTTGAATCTGTGCCCACGAATTCATAATCTGCGCGCGCACTTTCGCAATCCGTTCCCATGGATTTGTAAACTGTAGCCTACTCACGGATTCATGCAGCGAGCTCCTACGTGTTAACATACAGTTTTAATGAATATTATTATGTGGAATGGGTCTACACTTTACTACACTATATATATATATATATATATATATATACATACATATACATTAATTGGAAATGCTAAAACCTCTTAATATTGCCAATTTTTTTATGCTTTTTTTGGAGTTTATCTGTTAGTGGCATGTGTCAGTGCCTCGTGTGATCTCGGTGGCATGTATGATGTCTCAAATTACATCATTAACAGAAACATATTATGATCTCTGTTTGTTTTTGTATGTATGCGCCTGATTAACCACAGTAATGATCACCAAATATGGGATTTTCATCTCCCGTGATTCATTGTTGTGCTGAAGTCTTCATCCCAAGGGGTTAATTTTTATCCCAAAACCCCGGTGATGATAAATGGTTCTGACAGCTTTCGCTTTTACATGTTTTAACGTAATTAGTCCTGTATTTGAACTGTCACTCCTCATTGTCTTATAACCACAACAGGCTCGCAATTTTCCACTTAGGGTATAATTAAGTTGTGAATATGTCAACATGAGGATATCAAGTACACTTGAATGGATATCAAAGAAACCATCACGAGACATTGCACCATAACAGGAGAAACTAGTTTTGCTTCAGGGACCAGATTCTGCAATGGATATCAAGTGGCATCTGTAAACAAGAATTGGAACAAACAGTAGGCCAAATTTACGGGTTTCAATAATGAGGGCAATGACTTTTCTAAAAATTAAAAAGTAAATAGGCAGACACAGAACTAAGGTGCATTTAATCACTTTAATCACGGTGATGGTAACATTATACACACTTTCAACATTCACAACATCTCAAAGGCATAACAATAAAGGCGTTAAGCATTGCCTTCTACTGGTCATCCAGTGTTTTTAGATACATGATTTAGCAAAGTGCCAAGCTATGATGATAATCTACTTGAATGTTCAGCACTTATATTCAGAGAAACCACAGCACCAAGCAACTAATAAAGATCCAGCTTTATATAAAATGCTGTTTTATCTCATTGAGCTGACCTGCATTAGTGTTATATTTCATGTACATCTGATATGAATTAAACTATAAGACATACAGAGTTAAAAACCAAACAGTTATGATCACAAAAACACTCACACAGAGAGAGTTTTAACGTTTTAAAACATAAGACGCAGAGAAGGCGGAATGAAATAAAAACACAAGGAAATGGAGACTCTGTGTGTGTGTGTGTCTGTGTGTTTTAATTAGTTTTTAATTTGATACTGCATTTTGAAAATGCAGTGTTTATGTTTCTACTTCAAAAAGATTTAATGGTCAAAGATGTCCGTCTAGTCTATGTTTATACAGAAAAACAATGGAGTGGAATACAAAAACACATTCTTTGGGAATGTCCCCTAAAAATATAAATACTAAAGCTAACAGTGGAGGACTGTGTAAAAACATTATGTTTATAATTAGAATTTAAAATAAATAAATACATCAGTAGAAATTTAATCTCTAAGTTAACAGTCCAAACAATCAAAGATAACACTACAACACAAAATATTACTACACATATAGGTTTGCCATCAGAACCGAGAACAGATCTGTTCTCAAAAGAACTGCCATGAGAACAGAACCAAGCTACAACAAAATAATCACGGTTAGTTGTAATTGTTGTTGCCACAGGAAAACAAAATGCCAATGCCATGCACAATTTTGTTTAAACTGAAGATAATAAAGGGTTCATGCGACATGCGGTTCACCAAAACACATGCAATAATGTGGCAGTGATGGAATGTGAACACTGTAAAAAGTAGATGTCTGCAAAAGTTTTTAGTTACTTTAGAAATTGCTCTAAGATGTGGGCTCATGACATATTGTTAGGTGGCTCATGTTGCAATTTAGTAGAGTAACTATATAGGAGTCATTGTTAGAGGTGTCCAATACCTTGTCCAAAGTCTCTAAACATCCTAGACAAATTCCTCAGATAACATGTGATGGGTGCGGACGATCCAGTTCTCAGTCTGACTCGATGGCTTTATGTGTAACTTTTTCCAGAATTTCAGTGAAGAAGGACACTGAAGATTAGCGACAGAATGCTAGTAAAGAGTAGCATGACTCCATGGTTGAAGGGTCCAGGTATGTCACCACTACTGTTAATGCGATCTTGTATCTGTTTTTCTGCATGCTGTTCAGCATAGACCATGTACAGCTCGACACAACGGCGTGCTTTCATTTGCTCAATCAGCACAGGATAGCCGATCTCCATAATGCTAACTGTGTCATCATAATCATCATCACCATCAGAAATTTTGTCTTGGGTTTGCTTTTGAGCTTCACTTGGTGTTTCAGGTGGGCTTGACGTTACAAATGAAGAGTTTCTGACTGTGTCTCTTTCTGCAGTGCTATTGTTGCCTGTGGTGTTTTCTTGAGCACCAGTAGGATCATCGTCTACATCTGCTGCTTGAGCCTCAACAAAGTCAATGGATCTTCTCGATCTTCCATCCGTTTTCTCTCGGAGCAAGTCTGTCCTCTTTATACACTTGTCCATGAAGCTATCATAGGACTGCGGTGGAGGATTCTGGAAGATGTCATGAGGGTTAATGTTTCCTTGTCCGGCAGAAGTCGATCCAGCATCGCCTGGGCTTCGACCTTGAGAGTTAGTGTTCCCATTCACGCTACCTTCAGGAGGAGGCTGGCCGTAACGTTTGTACATGTAGTTATTGTAGTAGTATTCCTCCTGTGGGTTGTGGAAACTAAAACGGGGGCGGGGGAAACTTCCGAGGCCGTATCCTATAGCCATACCAGCCACTGCCCCAACCCCAGCCGCCATAATTGCCTGCTTGCCAAACCCCTGTGATTTATATGAAGGGGCCATACCCATGTTCTGCACTGACTGGGCGAAAGGTGATCTGCCGCCCTGTCCATAGCCACCGTAGTTGCCACCGTATCTTGGGCTCATGATTTTGTTGTTGGGGTTCCAGTAAGGATATTGTGCCGCTCCTGGATATCCACCTGCACCTGCTCCTGCAACACCTCCACCAAACTGGTTAGGGCTGGAACCTCCACGGACTGGATAACCTGGATAAGAGCCTCCAGCTGGGTAAGGATTTCCATATCCTCCGGCTTGTCCAGGGTACCTGTTGGGGTTCGAACCTGCTCCTGGATATGATCCTCCCCCTGGGTAACCACCTTGTGCTGGGTAACCACTACGCCCTGGGTAGTTACCTTGTGGGTAACCACCTTGAGCGGGGTAACCACCTTGGGGCGGGTAACCACCTTGGGCGGGATAACCACCTTGGGCGGGATTGCCACCACGTCCTGGGTAGCTACCTTGGTTGGGGTATCCTTGACCTGGGTTAGAGCCTGCTGGTGGATATCTGCCCTGCGGCGGATACCCACCACCAGTACCAGGGTAGGGCGGTGGATTCTGGTTTGGTACTTGAGGTTGCCGAGGATAGTTTCCAGGGGACGAGTGTGTCCCACCACGTGATGAAGTGCCTTTATTGCTGCTGCTACCTTGGCTTCCTGTGCTGCTTCCGCCTTTGTTTGAGCTTCCGCTACTTTTGCCCCAGCCGAGTCCACCTTTACTGCCACTCCCTCGTTTGGCCTCACCTGACACCACAAGAGCCATACAGAGAAACACTACTGTTAGGCGACCCATTTCTGAAAAAGAGAGAGAGGTTCAATGAAAAGAGATAATTTTCAAAATTGTGAAATGAGATGTGTAAATATCTGGAACTGTGAAGTGTTTTGACTGGAAATGATATTGGCGTCAACCTACAGCCAATGAGAGTGCACAATAAAAGGCAAGGGAAAGTTCAGGAGGATGAGTCATAATAGATGTGCAACAGAACACCAGCAATTAACCATTCTCTCTCCATCATATTCTACTTTATTTTTATTTTTCACTGCAAATCTGTGTAGACAACTTGAATTGCAAACTTTTACCAATTTACATTTATCAGACGCTTTTATCCAAAGCAACTTACAGTGCATTCAGGCTATAATTATTATATATTTTTTTACCAGTATGGGTGTTCCCTGGGAATCAAACCAATGATCTTTTTGCCCTATTAACACAATAATCTACCACTGAGCCACAAGGAAACATGGCAAGTGTTCCTATGTTTTATCACTTACTTTCAATACATAGCTTGCATGACCAAAATAAAACATACTGACACATATTCATACATAATGAAAGATTTGAAGGAAAATTAAGAACTTTTACTGAACTGTGATCTCAGTGCAAGGGCATTTTCCATAAATTTTGGGGTGGGGCAAGTTGTCACTTTTTTTTTTAAATGTTAAAAATTATATATTTATAACAATATTTGTTGGTCAAAACAATGTTTTGTCTTTTGTCTTTTATTTTTTTTAGCTATTATAACGATTATCACCATGCATTGTGAAAACATGCCCTGCAATAGTGTAAACTTGAACCATTTCTTTCCTTTTGTTTTCTCAGAATAGTCAAGACCTTGTAGTTTGTGTCTCTACAGAATTTGACTCCAAAAATAATCCAATCCTATCAAAATTTAACTGGAGCAAAAGCGTGACAACTAGCCCCGGTCACATCTACAGTGCGCAGATTTATGGTAACAAAAGTTGTGACGTCATCCTGCATTATTTCACAATGATGATGTAGTTTAACAATCTAAAAACAGTCTGTTTATCACGTTCCTCTGAATATCTTGGTACCTGCGTGACAGGAATGAAAAGTCTGTGTGTGTGTGTGTGTGTGTGTGTGTGTGTTTGTGTAACTGTCATTGTACGGAGGCCATGTCCGACATCTTTTCACGGCTTTACGTCAAGATCTGTTTTCATACAGTCTATAAAGATGCTCAGTACAAAATGTAATCTAAATACTACATATATTCGACAGTATCAAACAGAATTCAATATAATATCGCCAAAGACAACACGCAATTGTTTTGTTTTCTTTTTACACATTACTTAATTATTTAACAAATGGTTAAGGAATGTAGGCTATTGTATATCACATGTAACGTTAAACATGTAGAGTGTCGAAATTCTCATTCATAATAAATATTTAAAAAAACATCAGTCCGCTTGTCGCACATAAATTCACAAGAGCTTTAAAATAGCGGGACTATATTAGGCGTGTGGCCGTCAACTGCACCTGTTATTATAAAGCAAAACGAGCAGTAAACCAGTGACCAATCATAACACAGCCAGCTCTGTTTATTCCAATAATAAACGTGTTTTAATCGCTAACGTACCTGCGTGTTGATTTCAGATCGTTCTCTCTGATGATTGCTGTCCCTTGGATGCGCGACGCCGTCAGTGACGATGAAACTTTCCACTGGCGTGCGCGTTCATGAGAGGAGTGACTGCCGTTATCTGCGCATGCGCACTGTCCGTAATCCAGAACCGTCTTGGAGATTCTAGCCTGATTCTAGCCAGAGTCAGACCCTAACATAATTATGCATTTAGCAAATGCTTTTTCTCAACGTATCCTTGCGGATGTTTATCAAAACACTTTACAGGCAGAAGTACACATTTCTGATGGTCATTCAAGTCTGTGGTGGGTTTCAAGATAGAAAATAAATAGGACAAAAATACGTCTTGTATTTACATCTGCAAGACGTATTTTTTTAGTGTTTGCTCATCTGCAATACATCAACAGGACGTTTCCAATCAGATGTTAAGTAGACGTTTAGAAGATGTCTATGTGATTTATAATGTTTACATCTTAAAGACGTCTATCATTTGTTTGCACAGATGCTTTCAGATCAAGCGATGTTTAGCAGACCTCTTGTAGATGTGCTGAGTTATAATCACTAATTAAAAATACGCCTAATTTAAGTTTTATACTCCAGTTTGAGCAAATGTGAAGATCTGAACCAATGTCTATAAAATGATAGTTAAATTACAAATATTATATTTGTTTCGTGATTTTCTTAATGATTGTCTGTCTCACTCCTTTCTATAATGTTACATTAAATTACAAAAATCAGTTCAATATTTGAGAAAATACTTAAAAGTAGATTTTATAATGCAGGCTAACAGTCAATCTTAAAATGGCAAATTGGCTGTTAATTTCCATTGTTATTGAAAATATTAAAATGCTATGAATTAAATGTACGTTTATGTCAAAGAAATTTAGACATCCATAATGAACTACTAAAAGTAATTGAACACACATTTAGAAATGACACCTTTTATTAACAGTCCAGAGTATTTCTGACACGCTCCATGAAGTGAATTTTGTATGCAAACGCCATACCCATATTTTCTACATCATCACATTGGTAGCAGCTCATGTGTACACGTTCAAATTTATTACATGTGATGCTATATTTAAATACATGGGTGACAAAGTAGTCCCATTAAAAAAAAAAAAAAGAATAATGGGGAGGTTAATTAAACCAAGCCCATCTCAATCTGCCCTCAGTGTCAGAAAACTGCCATCAAACCCATCTTCTTTTATGTAATCTAAATTACACATTCTGCTCTTTCCCCCAAAAATCTAACCTACTTACATATATATATATTTTTAAAAGGCTTTATTACAGTGTGCTTAGAGAATAAAAGACAACAACATAAAAAATACGACAGAATAAAAGTAGGAAAAACACACAAAAAAGTACATCTGCTTATTAATTGCCCAGATTTCCCAAACGTGGTGGAGAATGCCATACAGCAGAACTAGTGCGTTTAAAGAAGCGAGGCTTGGTCCGCCTGAAGATCGCCTCCAGTTTGGGCGGTTCAGGTTCTCCGAAATATGAATTGAGATCCAGTGGATTGTAATAGTGCTTCATGATGGCTTGCTGCAACTGCATACCTGTACAAAACACACATCATTATAGAGTAGCAATGGTGTAGACACTACAGAATAAATATGAGCTGATAGTTCATGCTAAACGTTACAATGCTATATCCAAACTATAAAAACACATTTCCAGTAGTTGCCAAGAAGTGTCATACCCTCAGCCCAGGATGGGATGGGTTTCCTGGGCGCGGATTCATCATCTGTGGAGTCATCACTGTTCTGGTCCATCCCGTAATCTTCAGGATTCACTAAAACAGTCACTTTCTGGCCTTTAGGGGTGATCTGGTATGACTGTGGAGATTGCTGGGAAATAAACATAAAACGAGAAGGGGTCAGAAACCAGCTGAGATTGGTTTTTGTGTTTCTAAGCAAACAGAAAAACTAATTTAGAAGTTGTCGTCGTCAGTGGATTATATTACAAGGAAAAAATATCCAAGTGGAAATTTAAGACTGCATTGATTTCATTTACTGGGAACTATTTTGTGCTTTGGTAATTTTATCCAACATTTTCCATACTTCAGCATGGGGGAAAAGACAAACAACCACTGCTGTGACCTCACCTCAATGTCCACGGTCACGTTTAGTCCAGCTCCGTGATCTACGGTCTTATTGTGAGCTGCTCCTTTCCCTACTGGAGTTTTCAGAAGAGAGCTCTACGGAGGTGGAACAAGAGCTTTAGTACTTCACATTTAGTACAACACTAATGAACAGAATGGAAAGATCTGGGAAACCAAAAGGTCTTTACCTCAATGTCTACAGTCGTGTTTAGAGCCGAACTCTTAGTTACAGTTGTGTTGAGCACATTAGCTGCATGCGTTTTTGTGGCAGAGACCTGTTAATAATAATAATAATTTATTACACACACATATATATATTGGTTGTGTGTGTGTGACCCTGGAGCACAAAAGTAGTCTGAAGTCTCTGGGGTATATTTATAGCAATAGCCAACAATACATAGTATGGGGCAGAATTAATGATTTTTATTTACGTCAAAAATCATTAGGATATTAAGTGAAAATCATGTTCCATGAGGATATTTTATAAAAAAAAATATCAAAACTTAATTGTTTGATTAGTAATACGCATTGCTAAGAATTAATTTGAACAACTTTACAGATGTTTTTTTTTTTTTTTTGCACCTTCAGATTCCAGATTTTCAATTAGTTGCGTCTCAGCCAAATATTGTCTTCCTAACAAACCACACATCAATGGAGAGATCATTTATTCAGCTTTCAGATGATGCATACACCTCAAATTCGAAAAATTGACACTCAAGGGTCACACACACACACACACACACACACACACACACACACACAGCTAATTAAAAATTACAAAATACTATAAGAGTACATAATAGTTAAAACCCGAACAAACGGACTTCACCTGTGCTGTAGCTGTAGGGAGCGCCGGGGCACAGGCTGCAGCAGCACGTCTCCGTTCAGCTTCTCTCTCCTCTTCAGCCTTTCTCTGCTCTTCCTGTTAAAGGAACACATTTGACAGGATTTTGTGATGGTTATGTAACACAAGTGTCAGGTACTACACCTTACATAATTGTAGATAATCTGTCCTTAATAAATAAATGAATAAAAATTAGTGCAGTACAGCAGAAGGCATCACGTTTAATATATAGTAACAAGGAGCTTGATTTTAGACCAATGACATGCCACATAACAGAAATAGGAAAAGCACCAATCAACCGTCATTTGGATAACAAACAACAGAATTCTCACCATCTTCCTCTTCTCCTCCTCCAGCTCCCTCCTCTCTTTCTCTTTGGCGGCTTTCTCCAGTTCCTTCTGAAGAGCGATAGCCTTCTCTCGCTCTAGTCTTTCTCTGCAAGACACAAACATGCATATTTAGTATCTTTAAATGTCCTTGTATCATTTTAAACATGCACAGAAAATTAACACCAACTTCTCAGCTGCAGCCTGTCTTTCTCGCTCTCGCTCGCGTTCCCTTTCCCGCTCTCGTTCACGCTCCCTCTCTTTCTCCCGCTCTTGTTCTTTCTTCAGTTCCAGAGCGCGTGTGGCCTCGGCCAGTTTACGAGCCTTCTCTCGCTCCTCTTCAGCCTTGCGTTTGGCCAGCATCTCCTGGTGTCGCTGCTCCTCTTCCTCCTGAAGAAAAAGACAAGAAAGTAAACAATTAAAACGGTTAAGTTTAAGTACATGAACTACAATTAGCAACAAATAATAAAAATCAATTAATTATACAAGTTTGGTGTGTATATATATATATATATATATATATATATATATATATATATATAAATCGCTTTTATTCATGAATGCATTAAATTGATACAAGGTGCCAATAAAAACATTTCTAGATTTTTATTTCAAATTATCAATTTTAAAATGTAATATTTCATAATATTACAGTTAAAAAAAAAACAAAAAAAAAAAGCATGAGAAATGTTTTCTAAAACGTAAATCTATAGATAAAATACATCTATCATATCAGTTTCTATATTACTTTCTATTGGACTGAAAAGTTGTTGCAAAAATAAGCACACTTTCATTCTAGAAAGTATAACTTTCTAGTGTTCCTGTAGCTCAAGTGGTAGAGTATTGCGTTATCAAGCGCAGGGTTGGGGGTTCGATTCCCCGGGAACACATGATAGGTAAAAGTTGATAGCCTGAATGCACTGTAAGTCGGATAAAAGCGTCTGCTAAATGCATAAATTCATTATTTGTTGGTCATCCATGACCTACACAGAATTTCTTTCAACTTGGACTCTCCACTTTCATTGTTCAGGTTGACTTACAACTTGCTGAAGTTTCTTTTGTCTGGCTGCCTCTTCCTGTTTTTTGCGCAGCTCCAGGTCTTCCTGTCGTTTAGTGGCCACCTTCCTCTTGGCTTTCTCCTCAGCCAAACGCTCAACACGCAGCTGAGAGAGAGAGAGAAACAATAGAGTTAATGAAAAACGTAACACTGCACTTAACACTATAAAAGTTACTAAGGGTTTTTTTTCAGTACCATGTCATTTTTCTTCTCCAGCTGTGCCATCTTTTCTTCAATCTTCTTTTTCTTTTCTTGCTCCTTCTCCTTTTCACCTTTCACTCGAGCCTCAACAACCCGTTTCAAACGCTCGTCCCGCTTCCTAAAGCGGACAGAATTCACTTTTGAGTCCTGATTTGCATTCACACTGAAACTAGATCAATATTTCAGCTTTATTGAATAGTCCCAAATCGATCAAAGGCTAATGCATATAAGAAACTTCCCACCTTTTAATTTCTTCCTGTTTCATTCGTCTCTCCTCCTCGATCTTCTTCTTTCGTTCGTTCTCTTGTTCTATTTTCTTGTTCAAGGCGTCCCACTTCTGCCGTTCTCGCTCCTTGAGGAAAAGTGACAATTTTAGAGTAATCATAAAAACAAACAAACATAAACCTTGGAGCAATTAAGTGAGTGACTCAGGTTTTAAACGATGATGATGAAAGCTTGAGTTAAACACATGAGGACAGGTTCTTTTGCTTTATGTGAAAAGCAGTGATTAAAAAATACAGATGGATATCTCGGATACAAAAAGGGGTGTATGTGAACTTCCCAATGCACAAAGACACACATCCATACACCACATGAGTGATAAGGTTAATCGGACAAAGTCTGAATGGTACAGTGGCAGATCCATTTCGGTTTAGAGACAAAGTGCCCATTAAAAGTGTTTCACTACCGTTTAAAGGTTTGGGACCAGTAATACTTCTTTGTTCTCCATTTCCTCTTCTACTCACCAAGGCTGCATTTAATAAATCCAGTAAAAACTGTAATACTGTAAAATAATACCATTTAAAATAACCGTTTTTTTTATTTGAATATTTAAAAATGAAATTCCTGTGATGCACAGCTGTATTTCCAGCATCATTCCTCCAGTCTTCAGTGTCACATGATCTTCAGAAATCAGTATAATATGCAGATTTACTGCTCAAGAAACATTTCTGATTATTATCAATGTTGAAAACATGTTGAGCTTCTTAATTGTTGTGCAAATGGAGGAATGTTCTTTTTAATTAATAATAATGATAAAAAAACAGCTCAATTTATGACCAATTTAATGCAAACTTGCTGAATAACCAATAAAAACCATAAAAATATTACCAACCCATAAACGTTTGAACGGTAGTGTTAAGTAACCAACAAACAATGACCTCTCATAATGCAGGAACAGTCAAACAGAAATAAATAGTTTTGACCGACTCTGATTCACTGGGTTATACTCACCACAGATCCAGAGCCCAACTGAGAGGGAAAGACAGGAAGTACAATTACCTACTAAAACAACTTCTTCATTTCTAGCAGGTGCAACACAGTGTATTAGACTACTCAGAAACACAAAAATATCCCTGCTCACCTTGACGTCAGTTTTGGTGGCAGATTGTTTGATGAAGGACTTCATGATGTTGCTGCGTCCCAGAGAGCCAGGCGTCATCATCAGCATCTGGTTCTTCTGCACAGTGTGCATGAACGAGCGCATGTGTGGAGCCACACTCTACAACAAATGGACACACAATACATTGACTGGTCTGATTGAAGACTTGTTAGTCCAATCCTCAAGAAGCTAGCCACAAATCATTTAACATTTTTTTTTACGAATGCAGAAAACCACAGACAATTGTAATGTGGACTTCTGAGGAAAGCATTTCTCAAAAGACTGTTTTGGCTTCATAATGGATTCATTTTGGTGGATGGGCAGCATTACTGTGGTCAGAGATGCTCATACCGTAAGGCACTTCTTTGGAGGAGATTGTTTCTTCTTGGGTGTGTTGATTTCCTGTGCTGCGAGACGCTTTAAGCCTAAACGTGTAGGCCTGACAGAAAAGCACAAAGACTAGTAAAAAACAAATGTTAACCATTAACTATAATGAGGAAAACTAATTTAACTGTGTGCTCACCGGCCATCTCCTTTGGATTTTGACCCTCCACTGTCATCTATAACAGGATAACATAAATAATTTAAATCTTACTTGTCAGCCCCAGAATACGTTTGGTATATAATATCAGCAGATATGTTAGACATGCACCGGTTTCTGAAGTACGAGCCATGGATCGCGTGAAGCGATAGTTCTCAGTGGTGCTGGGAGATTCAGCAATCTCTTCTGGAACTTGGTCTTCGTTTACCTTGGGTTCCTTCACTTCAGTCTTCTCGGGTTCAGGATCCTTTGAAATCACGCAGTCATCAGTTATTTTAAAATTGCACCATGCAATTGTTCACATTAAGAGCTATAAAGTTAAATTTAGCACTTTGCACAAGTCTAATGCCATTACTATTTTAACCAACAAAATAATTGTTTTTAAGATGCATTTCCCAAAAGCACCATGTAGATCATAGAGCCATTGCTTCCAATGGTCTTTACAATCAACTTATCTAGAGATGCTTTTGAGAAATGCAGTCAAGTTAGTTCCATCTTTTCCTGAAGTGTGTCAGTAGGAAATATAATTTTACATTTCCAAACATTAATTTTGCCATTAATTGTAATATTCCAGGGAGATTTTTGTAATGCACCCCTAAGCGCTTAAAATGGAGCGCAGCTGGAAGAAAACAAAACTAGAGGTATTTTGTATTACATGGAAGGAAAGTACTTTTACATAAAAGAAGATCCTTAAAAATGGCTAGATTTGCTTACTTTTAGTTTCTTTCTCGATTTTCCTGGTTGCATTCGCACTAACAAACTAGAACTAATAGGTGACGTAAGGCGGCGGACAGCAACGTCATTTAAGCACAGAATTCAGCAACGTAAACAACAAAAGGATGGAGGATACCATTAACAGAGTTGTGTTTTTTATTGATATACTGGCTTTCGTGAGACTGTAGACGTAGAAATGTATGTTATAAAATGTATGCAATAAACCATAGGACTACAACAAAATCTACTACTGCAACTTGCATTTCTACATACGATCGAGTATGAGAAAAGAGCACAAATTCTGCGATTGTCCATTTATCGCCATTTTCTTTTTTGTTGCCTACTGTAAACTGCTCTGTGAAAAATAAATTGTTGTGCATTTATCCGACTTTTTAAAAATGGCAGTTACCAGCATTTTCCCACATGCATTCGTCCAATCAACATACACTTACGTCACTGGTAGTTCCTATAGCAGTGTGAAAGGGGCTATAGATCCTCTTCTGAATATCATTAATTCATCATTGTCATTAGGAAATGTACCAAAAACCTTCAAACTGGCTGTTATTAAACCTCATTTAAAAATAAATAAATAAAAAAATGAAAAGAATTGATCCTGGAGAGTTAATTACACCGATCTCAAGTATCAAAGCTCAGTACTGAGACCGTTACTTTTACATGACGCTTTACATGTTACCCTTGGGAGATATCATCAGGAAACATGCAATTAGCTCCCACTGTTATGCTGATGATACTCACTCAGCTATACATTTCTTATTCATAGCTGATTAAATAAAAAATAAACTGGTTCACTAAAAATTTAGTCCGTAAAACTTGTTTGAATTGATAAAAAAAAAAAAAGTTTTAATTATCAGACCAAAATCATCTGAATTTAATAATCTAGAACACGGTCTAACAATTGACGGCTACTGTCAAGTCTTCGTCATCAGTTAGGAACCTAGGTGTGTTATTTGACATCAACCTTTCCATTGAAAGTCATGTTTCTGGCATTTGTAATACCACATTTTTCCATCTTAAAATGTATATCTATATTACTACCTATGCTCTCAATGTCAAATGCAGAGCCACAGAGACAGATCCTCAGCAAAGACTAGATACCTACAAATGTGAGATCCTTGTGCATACAAAAATCTCACTGGATTACAACAATTAATGGCAAAAGTAATGTTTGGAAAGTAAACTGATATTTTCTATTGACACTACAGCAAAAGATAGAAATAACCGGTTTAAAACCATTTTTGATGATGAAAATACTTACGGCCAAATACATTTGTTCAGTTCTCTATATGAGGATATTTATTAAGAGTGTGCTGCAGTCTTCTCTTCAGCTGCTTTAAATGGTCAAACTCTTTGAGGTTGAGTGAATTGCTGTAAAATGTCTGTATTGTTCACAGCTTCAAAATGTTTTTTTTTTTTTAATCATCAATTATATTTTTCCTCTGTAACATCATCATTATAGCTGAGGCTATATACAGCTTACATTTTGAACGATTTAGAGAACTTTGTAGTTATTGTCCTTTGTGTAAATGGGTCTTAAATCTGTCTCGTGTCTCTCTTATTAGCTAAGGTAAATTGAAACCAGAGCAGAAACTGGTTCTCACCTCAGTTTGGACGATTTCTGGTTCAGGTTTGGTTTCAGTGGCTGATTCGGTCACCATTTGCGGTGCATCATTCCTAAAACGGAGCAATTAAAGGGTGTTTAAAATATCTCAACTGGTAACTGAAAGGTTGTGGGTTTGAATCCCAAAAGAAACGATTCAACAACTAAAACAAAAAGCAAAAGCACTCACGGTTCTTCTTTGTTCTCCATTTCCTCAGTTCCATCATCCATACAAATGTCCCCTGGATAGAGCAAAGAGGACAAAGATGTCATCATAAAGTTAGAGAAATTTTAAACAGCACAAATGATAAAGAGACAATAGTTTAGCTTAGTCTCACCGCTGACGGAGCTGCTGCAGGTCGAGTTTCCCAGTCTGGCTTTCTTCTTCAGGAAAGAGCGTCGGGACGCCCTGCGAACAGCTTCCTGGGTCATGCTATGCCTGAGGCCGACCAGAGAACGGCGCACCACCAACGAGCGCCGAACTGACGTCCGAGTCGATTCGTGAGATGTCGTCTGCAACTCTGAGGCAGCGATGGGGATTTTATTAGCAGACCGTCCCGGAGACACACCGGCGTTCAGCAGTGAATCCGCACTCAGACGCTCCGAGGAGGGAATCCTCACCATGGCTTCGGACACCAGGATCTGATGCTGACTGGAGTCTGAATCCTGCACCTCAACGGCTTCTTTCACTTCTGGAATGTTATCGGTCACTTCTTCCACCTCCTTGGCTTTGGCACCGCCTTTGTTTCGGGTGCTGCGCTTGACAGGTTGGGTTTCAGCTGGGGCGGTGGTTTTGTTGCGGCGCGTGCGACGAGCAGGTTCCTCCATCAGGCTCTCAGAGCCGTCGTTCTGCACGTGTGACGAAACAAGCTCAGAGATGCTGTTCAGAGTCATCTGGACCGAGGAACGACGCAGGTTGCTGCGTTTCCCCTTGGAGAAACTACAGAGAGACAATGACATCATAAACTACATCACTATAGGAAAAAACCTGCCAATTTGAGTTCATGTATATTAAAGAAAAGTCAAACAGAATAATGTTTTTTTTTGATAGTGCTGGAGTTTTACGAGCTTTGCAAAGACTCATATTTTAAAACATGAAAAACTTCGTACTAAGATTGTTTTTGTTTTATTTAAGTTATGCATTTTGCAAATGCTTTAATGCAAATGACTTTCATGACATTCAAAGTAAACATTTGACCAGCTCTTGCATTTCCTATGAATATAATCCCATGACCTTGGCGTTGCTGGGGTTTGATCTACAGGAATGTAGGGCTGCACAATTAATCCAAATAAAATCTTGACTTGTGATATTTTTATCTACTCACAAAGGCTGCTAAATATAGCAGAGAATCTGTAAGATCACAAGCAGTTTTCTGTTAAAAAAGTTTGATGCATATCTATTTCTTGTGTTTTTCTTCTATGGCTACAGGAATGCACAATTATAAATTAATATTAATTAAATGAATATTCAATTAATGCATTCATGAACATAGAAGACCTGTCAAAAACCACCTAGATTGTAAAAAATAAACGACTTAATTTGAACAATATCAAAAATCTGTTGCTGTAAGCCTATAAAAATGTTTCTGTACCATGCAAATAAATAAAGGCAATGGCAAAACCTCACCGTCTTTTGCTGCGAGACTCATTGAGCTCCATCGACACCTGTTTCCGGCGGTTTGTCTTTTTCTGTGATGGAGTCTTTGGCATGAGTTCTGGCTCAGTGCTGAAGTCACTGTACAACAAAACATCTTTTTTATGAACATTTCTAATAATGATTCTCACAAATACACACAAAGTGACACGCCAATAAATAAATTTGGGGCCTGACACAAGTGTACAACATATTTACAGGGTCTCTCACCTGGAAAACATGCGATAGGCTTCCTGCTGGATTTCCTCCAGCCACACCATGTGGACATTGTCTATTTCTTTGGTAAAATCCTGCAGCTTTCCATTAAAAACCTCCATAAGGGAGCGTGTGGCTTCCGGCAAGGAACTCATGTTGGCAACCCTGGAAACACAGAAGGAAATGTCTTGGTTTGGCAAACATGACTAATAAAGCAAGTGTAAAGAGTAGCATTTTGGGGTTTAAAAAACATATGCATGCAACTGATCTCAAACTGACTTTACATTATAACTCCACTGGGTAATTTTGTCAAGTTGTCATTTTGAAAAAAAAAAAACACTTGTTTACTTTGTGCTTCAGGGAAAATTGAAAAACATGAGTTTGCTTTTCCGTGGTGAACTTGACAACAAAGAGCTAAAGACTCATTAATATTCACATGCATTTCGTTTGGATCCAGATGTAGCATGGAAACCCGTTTATTTGACATCTGTCGAATGTTACAACAAAGAATTTGAGCATTTATTAGACGGTGTTTTTTTTCTCAAAACATTGAAAAATCGTTCCACTGATTTATAGATTACTGCATCCTTATCATTTAGGATTAAGTTAACACTTTCAAGAGTTAAATCATTATCTGATTTTCTCTCTCTCTCTCTCTCTCTCTCTCTCGCTTTTCTTTGTTCAAAATAACAAAACGTAAACATTTAAAAAATATATTTTTATAAAATTTAATCTTTATTCCAAACTCAATCCGAACACAGCAGCAGATGACATGATTCTATATAATAAAACAAATCTATCATATTTCGGTTGTTGCATTTGTGACGTAAGAATATCTTAAAATTACACAAAATAGCATGCGAATACCTAAAACGTAAAATTATTTCTGACCTCATTAAGAATCCATAACCAACCTAACTTAGCTCATTTAAACAGCGAAATAAAACATTTTAAACGGCATCTACCTCTTATGAACGATAGCACTGCAAAAACAAAGACTTGATGATCCAAAGTTATGATCCTTGCTTCTATTTTGTTTATAAACATTAGATGTTAATTTATCATTAGAAGCTACTTTCTGTCTTCGGCTCCTCTGTCTCTTGTTTTTCAGCCACCCGCTCAAAACGGTTTAAATAGTTTAAAATTCTGCTCTGACGAATAATACGCTACGAACCGCCCGATTCTGGGTGGGATCAAAGAATCCGTGTGTGCTAATGAACAACACGGCTGTCTGTCACGACAAGCTCGGCCAATCACAATGAAGAACAGTTAGGCAAGGACGAGCTGTGCTCTCATTGGATGATACGCATGTCTGTCATTGATTCAAACCGAAGGTTCGCAGGAAGAGTGCATTAAAGTCCCCGCCTCCATCGTGACGTGCACATTCCGTCTGAAAACACAGCAAAACATAACGAGTTCCGTTTTGTTTATATAAATCTCGTTCATTTTATTAAACACAAAACCAGATCATTTTGCCACTTCTTAAAATTTCCCAGAAGTTTGTACCTAGTACAACATTTTAAAATTAATCATTATGATTAAACACGAGCTTCGCGCTGTTACCATAGTAACAGAAGCCGCTAGCTTGCTGCTAGCGTCGTAAACGGCTCATCCTCCGATTCGTCTTAGTCGATAACGAGCATCATTTCTAATCTTTTCGTGTATTATTTTTCGTCTAAAATATAAACACCAGAGACCCCACACCGAAACGACAATGTAGGTGAGTGTGCGAGCTCGTCAGGTTGTTTGTTTGACTATCATTGACTAGCAGATTAAACGATCTAACCACTCTGAGGTGATTAACGTTAGCTTCTCTTGACCAATATCAATGTTTTACTTGTTTATTTATTTATTTAAACAACTGTGTTAATAGATATTATGTTTAACACATTCGATTATAATATAATACTTGTAAAGTTACCTAGTTTATAGCCTATTCAAAATGAAACCAACGATTTGTCATAGTGTTTTTAAAGTATATTGGAGTACATCGAAAACACCATGCTATATGAGTAAGTAAAATACTATGATATTACCTGCTGATACTACCACTATACCATAGTATCTACCCTTTGAAATAAAAATCTGTGCAGTATTGTAATTTGAATGAGTATCATTCATGATCAAACAGAAGTGTGCTTATTTCATTAATAATTACCTCTAATCCTCTTTACAGGATGTATTTTTAGCAGATGGATCAGACATATGCAGGGCGATCAGGACCTGAAGCTCAGGTGAACGACAGTCTGCTGATGGAGATGTGCCTTCACACATCATGAAGAAAATCTTCAACTTCAAGAAAAAGAAGGGCTCCCGCAGTCCCTCAGAGACGGGGAGCGTGTTGTCGGCCAGCTACGATTTGAAGGAGAAAGACCTCGCCAAGATCCACAAGGCTGCGTTCAGCGGAGATGTGGCCAAAATCAGACAGCTGGCCAAAAAGAATGACTTAAACCAGCTGGATAAGGAGAACAGGTAATGGTTGATGCACTGCGACTGCTTTGTTTATTGTGCACACATCAAAATGGATTACAGAAAGTACAGAATTTTTTTGCAATTAATTTTTAGCCTTGCTAGATATCTTTTAATTTTCATGAATTTGTTTCAGTAAAAAAATAAATTGTTTAAAAAATCAAAATGCTCAACAAGTTGGAAATAAAACACCCATAAAGTAACTATTTCCATGTTCATTTCCATAGATATCATCAGAAATTATATCTCACTTGAAAACTTCAAAACTCCTCCTTTGAAACACATTTTAAATTCAAATATTGAATTACCATGAAAATGGTACATCAAAATCATGTCACATAATGTTTTCAGTCATGAATGATAAAAATGTAGGTTTGGATCGTGGACTTTCAAGTCTATGTTCAAAAATGTGAGTGACAGTTAACAGATTAAGGGATTAAAGGATTCATTGTCTCCACTTCAAGAGAATAACTAATAACTTTATTTTATTTTGCATTGCTAGATATCTTAAAATGTACATGAATTTTTCATTAAAATATTTTTTCTTTACAAAATCAAAATGCTCAACAAGTTGGAATTAACACACCTTTAAAGTAACTTTTTCCATGTTCAACTTGAAAATTAATGATTTGAGAATTGATGGGATTGTAAAAAAAAAAAAAAAAGTGTCATACCTGAATGCAGTTAGAATTGAAACCAGTTTGTGAAAATAAATGCCTAAATAGGTGTTTGATTATTGGTTAACCAGTTTTTTTAGAATAACCTTCACAATAATACTAAAAATGTTTATTAAGAGAGTAAATAGGTCCGTTTTGATTTCTCATGGAGATTATGATGCATGAAGAATCATTTGTTGATGCATAATCTTAAAACTTAGACTTGCTTAACCTTGTTCTTCTAGAAGAAACTTTAATACACTACTGTTTAAAAGGTTGGGGTCTGTATTATTTTTTTATGTTTTTGAAAGTAATCTCTTCTGCTCACCAACCAATGCATTCATTTAATTTAAAATACAGCAAAAACAGTAATATTATTAAATTATATTTATGCATTTAGCAGACGCTTTTATCCAACGCGACTTACAGTGCATTCAGGCTATCAACTTTTACCTATCATGTGTTCCCGGGGAATCAAACCCCCAACCCTGCGCTTGATAATGCAATGCTCTACCAAATGAGCTACAGGAACACTACAATTTAATATGTCTGTTTTATATTTGAATATGTTGTAAAATGTAATTTACTCCTGTGATGTAAAGCTCCAGTCTTCAGTGTCACATGATCCTCCAGAAATCATACTAATATGCTGTGATTTGCTGCTCAAGGAACATTTCTGATTATCAATGTAACAGTTGTGCTGCTTCATATTTTTGTGGAAAACCTGATACATTTTTTCAGGATTCTGTGAAGAATATAAGCGCATTTATTTGAAATAGAACTCTTGTGACCTCATAAATTATTTTACTGCCACTTTTTGATCACTTTATCGCATCTGTGCTGAATAAAAGTATTAATATTGCCTGTTCTTTGTAGCTTGTGATCATTTGTATGTACAGTAATGCTGTCGTTTATCCTCTGTGATTGGATCCGCAGAACTGCGCTGCACATCGCTTGTGCCTGCGGACACACAGATGTGGTTCAGTTCTTGGTGGAGAGCAAAGCGAAGCTGAACTTATGTGACAATCAGAACCGCTCCGCCTTAATGAAGGTAAACTCTGTTTGTTCTTGTGAAATCATGTTAATACATGCTGACTGGTATGTCTTTGTGGTTATGCATGACATGTAGGCGGTTCAGTGTGAACAAGACCGCTCCGTCTCTTTGCTCCTGGAACATGAGGCTGACCCCAACCTGGTGGACATCAATGGAAACACGGCATTGCACCTGTCCGCCCGTATCCCCTCCCTCCCTGTGGCTCTGCAGCTCCTGGAGCACTCCGCCAACATCAACGCACAGAACAAGGTGACACTTTAGTGCTCTGACAGATTACTACATTATTAACCACATCTGATCCATAAAGATGCTGATGCAGTGGCTGCAGAAATATTGCATAATATACACTAAAATCTTTTCAATAAGGATGCACTTAAAAACCAAGAGTGATCGTCTTGTGCGTTGAAAGGTGAGATGGTTAATGCAGTCCAGTCTTGTTTGATTGACAGGATGGCAACACTCCACTGATGCTGGCTGTGATGGAAAACCATGCAGACATGACCGAGCTTTTATTGAAAGAGGGAGCAGAAGTCAATGTCAAGAACCAGGAGCAACGGTAAGAAAGATGCACTTGAATTAATGGATTAGCTCAATCATAAGTGAACGGTCTGTAGTCATCTTGGTATGTGTGGATTTAGGAAGACATTTTACAAAATTGTGCTCCAATCAGTTTTCTTTTCAGGAAATGTAATAATCAAACAGGTCATTTTTTATTTGATCATTGTTATGTTGTAATTATAGTTGTTTTTGTTCACCGTTTTAAATATTTTAGTAATTTCAGTGCTTGGACATGAAAAATGTCTTTGCAAAGAACTGAAATAAAACTGTTTTTTTCTATTCTGTTTTGTTTCGGTTCACATAAATGTTTTCTGGTGTTTTTAGTTTCACGGTTTCACATTCTGTCTGTCATCGTCCAGGTCGGCGTTGATGATAGCTGCTTGCAGTGGACAAATCAGCATGGTGCGTTTACTCCTTCAGTACGACGCCGACATCACGGTGAAAGATGATAAGGGCTGGTCTTCTGATGACTATGCCGTCATGAATGGACATCACGCGTAAGGACTTTCTTCTTTTGCCTGCTTATGTTTCAAACCAACCTTCGGGTTTTAAATGCAAAGTCCTTACTTTGTTTGTATGTTGGTTTCGCAAAGAATGTGTTGCCATTTCCTGTTTAAATTCATTGTTAGGAACATTTGCAATGGTGATAGCGATATGTTCACACTGGCAATGTTTTATTAAAGGAAATACACTGCAGATGTTGTGTGTTTTGAAAACCGAAAGCGTTTGCTTGTAGGAGCTCATCAATAATCGTTCTGTTCCAGATGTTCACATCTGATTATTGAGCATGGGACGAAGAGAAGATCCCTTCAGTCTCCTTCCCATTTCACTGGCAGCAAAAAGAAACCCACGTCTGTTCTCGGCAGCCCTGGTGGTATTGGGGCTGGTTTGGCTTTGGGAGGACCAGCTCTGGATAAAGATGGTGAGTCTGAATGTGTTGCATAATTCAATCTGTAAATGTAGTGTACGTCAGGGTTGACTGCAGTGTTTTGATTTGGTTCTGTTTCCCCATTGTTACTCATCACTCATCTGTTATAGCAGCAGGAAGCAGCTCTGCAGGAGCAGGGAAAGGTATTGCCAATGTGTGCCAATCAATGTGCTGTAGATTAGACACATTCTTCTGTACTATTTCAGAGATTAAAGGAATAGCTCACCCAAAATGAAAATTTGCTGAAAATGTACTCAACTTAAGGCCATCAAAGATATAGGTGAGTCTGTTTCTTCATCAGAACAGATCTGTAGAAATGTAGTTTTACATCACTTGTTCACCAGTGGATGCTCTGCAGTGAATGGGTGCCCTCAGAATGAGAGTCCAAACAGCTGATAAAAACATCACAGTAATCCACACCCCTCCAGTCCATTAGTAAATGTTTAAGGAAGAGAAAAGATGCGCGTTTGTAAGAAACCAATCCATCATCAACACTTTTAAAATACATTCTCTACTTCCACCGGTGAAAAAGTCATCACTTCTGAATCAGGAGAAAAATATGCATATAGCAGTTGATGTGAGAGGTCAACATGGAATGGACTTTTCCACTGGAGGAGGTGTTATTATGGATTATGGATTATTTTAGCCAGAAGCTGGGATTTAACGTTAATACGCCTTCATGGATTTGTTTCTTACAAACATTCAGCGTTTTGCTTTTCAAGACATTATTAACTGATGGACTGGAGTGGATCTTATCATCTGTTTGGACTCCCATTCTGACGGCACCCATTCACTGCAGAGGATCCATTGCGGAGCAAGTGACGTAATACTGAACTTCTTATGGCTTGAGAGTGAGAACATTTTCAGCAATTTTGTATTCTTGTGTGAACTTTTATGTAAAACACATAATAATAGGAGTTGTTTGAAATCATTTAGTGTTGCTGAATGGTAAACCATGGTATGTCTTGTCATAGGAGCTGTTCTTCTTTGTGTGTGGTATGCTCACATGCTAGATCAAATAAGATCCACTCACACCAAAAAAAAAAATAAAATAACGGTGAAAAAAAAATCAAGTCTTTAACAATTTGCTCTGTATCTATATAGAATATATAATTGGTTTAAGATACTTGACCCAAATAGGAATGCATTGTTTCACCACAAATGAATCCTCTCTCTAATTGTGAATGGGTCTTTAGATCTCTAGTAACTATACTGCAAGGAAATGTTTGTATTAGCAGTGGATAATCTTCTGGTTTGGCTGTATCTTGTCATAAGCGCAGATAATCTCTTTTATTTCTCTCCTCAGATACAGAGGACAATTCTCACACAGAATCCATTAGCAGGTGAGATGTCATTAATATGTCAAAACAGGAATGGTTGATAACAGCATTTACAAACGAAAAGTTTATCAAACAAACACTACATTGTATTCTTTTGCAGGGCATCAAAAAGTGGTGCTGCTGATTCCTGGCCTTCATCAGATGATGATGATGATGAGTTAGATTTGAGCCCAAAGGTATTTCTAAGCTCTGTCGTGTTTACATGACAACATTCCTGAATAGCACATGTGATACTGATTACAAAATAGTGTAATATTAGGTTAGGTAATGTCTTTTTTTTTTACAGAAACATAAAGTAAACTTGAAGAAACTCATAAGCTCCACGAAAAGGGAAAAAGTAGAAGGTAAGTTTTAGATTGAAATGTTTTTGTGAAGTCTAAAAATTGTGGTTGTGCTGTAATTTGAAACCCTTACCCTGTAGCAAAGTCCCATTAAGGCAAGGCAGTCCCATTAGGTGACAATTAGGTGCTCACTGGTAGCTGTGTTTTTATATATATATATATATGTGTGTGTGTGTGTGTGTGTGTGTGTGTGTGTGTGTGTGTGTGTGTGTATGTAAAATCGATTTAAAAAAAAACATTTCCTTTTTAAACGTCAAATAACGGACGAACGTAAAGAGAGCGCTGGAAACGCACAAGTCAGCAATATTTCTTATTTATTGGCATGAAGTTTCTGTCAGAATAACAAACGGCAACAGGGGTGCAACATTCTCTAAAAAATATATATGCAGAGGGGACGGCTGCCATAACAAAAGAAAAACATCACTGCAGGCTTTATGATTTAGGCATTTCAAAAATCTCCAAGATTATTTTAAATAATGATTCAATCCATTTCAAACAAGTGTTAAAAAAATGGAACTTTAAATGGACTTGAGAACAGGCCACGTGTGTGTTTTTTTTATTTTTTTATTATTGAATGTAACCGACACTTAGGCTAGGCGGCACTAGGCCGGCATGAAACGCTCAAAAAGGCTAGGGACATTACAAATTTATTGGGCAGGAAAACAAGTTTATCAGCATTTTCAGGGTCCAGAGCAGAACGTTTTTTATTCACTATATGTCCAGCTGTTGAGAAGACGCACTCTGACCGCACTGATGACCCAGGGACACTCAGGTATAGCTGCGTAAGGTGAGGGTATTACTGCCAATTTTCCACCACAAAAGCCGGTCGCTCTCAGCTTGCAATGGTCCTTTTCATAACTCAGAATCTCCTGTAACTAGATGCACGAATGAGGCGAATTCACGTCTACCGCGTCGCGAGACCTCTAGACGCGCGTAAACGCGCCTTTACATTGACTTAACATTGAAATCATTCATGCCAGATGATTCACGTTTTTGTTGTGAATGCAGCATAAGAGGTCGCTTTCGGCGTCACTGGGTCTTATAGGCTCGTAAAATTGCTGGTATTTTCTGTCTTTTCTTCTGAGACATACTGCACTCTCGGATTTCTTTATTTTATTTTTCTGATTGTTTTTGAGTTTTGTTACATCTATATTTTTTAATTGTTTAATTCTTTTGAAATGAATAGTGTACATATTTGGTTAAAATCGATTCCCTATTTTCATTTTCGAAACTTTTTTTGGTTGGTCCGATCGATTGCGCAATGGATTTTCGAAAGAAAAGTGACAGCCCTAATATATATATATATATATATATATATGTAATAGGCAGACAAACACTGCTATTATCCACTTGAATGGGGAAAGCCTGAAACGTTTGGCTAAGCTTGTTGCAGTAACATTTCAAATCAACAATTTAATCAAAATCTGAAAGAGTCCATTGAGCATTGTGATAAGCTGTCTCTGTCTGTAGTCATAGTGGATCGGGATGCAGACAAATCCTGGAGCGGATCAGAGTCCGAACCAGACAGTGGGAATAAGGGTGAAATCCACCATCCACTGTCTAGACCACTCCCATCCAGCAGCACCGCCCTCCACCCCCCTGTAGCAACCCCACCTGCCTCTTTACCCCACCCACCCCAGATGAGCTCCACCCCCTTCAGCAGCACCCTTAAGGTAACCCTCAGTGTGTGTGGTACATTGTCTAACTCTACTCTTCTTTATTGTTTTCATTCAACCCAATCCACCCTGCGGTGTCAGGTGGGCAGAGTGAGTTTAAAGAGCTGCCTTCTGGCAGTAAACTAGATCTGGAAGGGAATGAAAGTCCAGAGGACGAATCTGAAGAAAGTGAAGATGATGAAGGTGAGGATGACGATGATGTAGAAGAAGAAGAAGAGGAAGAGGAGGGAGAAGATGAGGATGATGATGATGATGATGATGATGACAACGATGAAAATGAAGATAGCGAGGAAGAAGACGAAGAGGGAGATGAAGAAGAAGAAACTGCTGTGGCTTGTGAGACAACAAGCCTTTCTGGTACAATAGAAAAATCAGAAATGGTGAATGAAAATGTCAACCATCTTGGACGGGACATGATGGAGGAAAGTGTATCAGGAGACAGTCCTCTGAAAGTCAGGACAGATCAAGAACAAGAGGCTTCCGAAAAAATGGACCTGAAAGAAACGGTTCCTGAAAAGATGCTTTGTGGAGGTCCAATTCAAGGGATTCTGGATTTAGAGGAAGGCTGTCTTGTGTCAGCTGTCAGAGTCGAGGCGAGATTCTCTGATGAAGAGGACAATGACAGTCTAAGTCCTTCAGCACGATGTGAAGCTTCTTTACCAAGTGTGGACCGAACATCAAACAGAAATCCAGTTGAGAGCAAGAAGGAAAACCAAAGTGATGATGAAGATTGGGAGGATGATGATGACGATGAAAATGAGGAGCTGTTGAAAACTGAAAAGAACATTTTAGAAGTGGAGACCTCTCAAGGGACAGCCTTTGAATCTGATCCACAACTTCAAGAAGAAACTGATGATGTTCCTCAGAGACAAAATGAAATAATAACTGATCTTGACACCAGCAATCTGGATGTTCCTTCAGCATCATCTAAATCAAAGGCTGTAACTACTGCAGATGATGAGGATGACTGGGATGATGTTGACGAGGAAGAAGAAGTGCAAACAAAGAAGCCAATGAACCTATTTCTGACATTGCTGGGACAGAAGGAACCAGAGAGCCCTGAAGTATCTTGGGAGTCAGACAAAAGTTGTGGGACGCCTGAAGGAGATAAGGAATCAAACATGGAGAAGCCAAATGCAGAAAAACCCCAACATCAAGTGGCTTTGGTTCAGGATGGCAAAACTTCAAAAAGGGCATCTTTAGAGTCAATTGAGAGTCCTTTACCTGAAGAACCTGATGGAGCTATACCAGTGTCCATGATTGTTGGTCAAAGTGATGAAGACCAAAGTATAAGTCAAGAGCACGACAGCCAAGTTAAGCAAATTTCTGAAATAGACCAGATCTCTGATGTCTCTGACAATGAATCTCTGTCGGAAGAATATGATGCATGTTTTGATGATGCAGATCAACCACAGGCTTCAAATCTCTCCAATAGTAGCCCAAAATGTTCTGTCCCTTCAAGTCCAGCACAGTTTGAAAAACCATTGTTGATGAGATCTCTCTCAAATAGCCCCAAACCATTAAATGCAATGAGCCCCGTTCCAACAAGTCCTAGTCCCAAAGATGCACCAAATCCAAGCCAATCTGCTGGACTCAGACATCAACATTCAACTGCAACAAGTCCACAAAACCCAATTTCCTCAAGTCCCCAACGTTGTAGTCCATCGCCTTCATTGATTAACCATCTGGATCAAGACTCACAGGACATGAACAAATCTACAAATCCAGAATCTCCTCAACGTTCGAGCCCTGACTCTCAAGTTGAGGATGGCCTTTCCGTAGAGTTGGCAGATGAACGCTCAACAGGCTTGATTGAAAAAGAAGAAGAAGTCCCCTACACCGTCATAGACGAAGTTGATCTCACTTCTGATTCTGATGAAGATGATGAAGAGGAACAACTTGAGAAGCTGTGTGAACAGAACTCTGTAAATAAATCTGTAATGGAAGAAAGACGTTCAAAGCACGGATCATTACAGGTGAAAACAGATAGAAGTGATTCGTAGTTAGTTTCTAGATGTAGATAGGATACAAACACTGAAGATGCAACTGAAGATCCAACTTGTTTCGTCTTTTATTCTTTTATGCATCTAATCTCAATGAAGTACACTACTTTAATGCTAACAGTTTGAGTGTAAATGCTTGCCGTTTGCAACTAATCCTCTTCAAACAGGAAGAGGATTCCACTGAGGATGAGGAAGAGGAAGAAGATGAGGATGAGAGGGAAGAACTGGAGGAAATGTGCGACAAGGCTAAAGATCCTCAAAATGGTGCTACTAGCAAAGAAAAGCGAAGAGGTACATTTTCATCCTTTATGGCTTTAGGATTTTCACGTCAAGTTTTCGCAACTTAGTGACTATTTACAGGCATATAATGTATTACGTGTCCAACGTTCTTTGCATGTTTTTCCAGATTTCCTTTCAGAACTGGGACTCGAAAAGGAAGATGAAAATGACGACTCTCCCTGGGATTCAGAGGTCAGTCACATGACATATTAAACCAAGCAAAGCTGGCAAAATCTCCATACAGTAATGCAGTTTATGAGCACAGCATCACAGTCACCCTAAAACAGGGTTTCCCCAACCTACAGGTTAGAAAGCACAAACAGGTTAGTGATGGAACTGCAATGGGTCAGTGGAACTGAGATGATTACATATCAAACATAAAAAAAGCAAAAACCAGGTTGTGATCCTTTGCTCGCCTATAACCACATTTCATCTTGAAATAGTTTGTCTTTTTCCCCTCACAGTCCGGTTCTGAGAGCCCACAGAAGAAACAAGCCAGTGATCTACACACTCCTGCCAAATCACATCGATCTATGTCCAGTATTTGTGAGGAGAACACTGAAGGTATTCAAGGCATTTCTACATTTTAGAATTGAATATCAGGGTGGCTTTGTCTGTGGAGCCTTCTGCAACCATTTCATGCTTTAAAATATGCAAAAGATTGACATTTTCCATTGCTTCTGCTTAACAGATGTATTTACGAGATTTGCTATGCTAAAATATACAAAGTTTAGGGTATTTGTACCCTTTGCATTTCATAATCTCATTGAATTCCTTTGTAGACTTCTTATACGTCCCCTCCTTCGTAAGAGGAGGGAGGAACAGTAATTTAGTGGGAAGTTTAGGCCAGCCAGGAGCGTGCAGGCCGATGGGTAGGCATTTATGATTTGCTGTTGTCCTGCTGGATTAATCATCATCGTTATAGCCGTCACATTAACATCGTGTCCTCAGATCCCGATCTCTTGCATCTGTTGTCATCTGTGCATTCAAGGCATGTGATGTGACACGCAATGATGCTCAACTAATACATGCTTTAGTGGGAAAGGTCCATCATTGTTGCTCATGTTTACAAGATGAGTCCGTTTTACAGTACTGTTCCCTTTATTGTGTTTGAGTATTTGGCCACTCTCAAACCCCAGTTCACAGGCATCATGGGATACCTCCATCGCTGCATGTGCATGCCTACGCACTCGCTACATGAAAGCTTGTCTTTGTCCATTGATTTTCATGTTTTTTGAGGGGAGTTTTGAACCTGGTCCCTCCTTGCCTTACAGTTTTAAGAAAGGATGAGGATGATGAAGAAGAGAAGGAAGCTGAAATACCAGTAAGTATCATTTTGAAATTATTAAGTTATCAAACTTGATTTGGTTTGCAATGCTTTTTTTAGTAAAATGCATTGAGTAGATTGTCAATAAGGTAGAGTCAGCTGTAATAGAGGAAAAATGGTGGAAATTTGGTCAATATTGATGGATTTCAACACTTTAACATATTTATAATTGAAATATCATTTCATATTGTAGAGAAAGGCACACTATTTTTAGGGAATACATGAAATGATTAAAAATATGTATGGCCATTTTTATCCAAATTGGATAAAGGCATCTTTCAAATGCACACACACACACACACACACACATATATATATATATATATATATATAATATTACTTTTGTATTTAATATTAAATGGATCTTTTTTCACAGCCTAAAGTGGTCAAAAGAGAGACGGTGTCTGTTCTTAGTAAGCTGATGGATTCAAAAGAAGCTAATAAGAAAACAGGTCATCTCATTTTTTTTAACACAACAATTAAATTATATTCTTACATGTTTGGCTTCTCATTTAAACACCTCTGTTCTTACAGATCTGATGGAAGAGCTTGGTTTGGGGGATGCTGATGATCTTGAAGGTAATCTTGATGCTCTTCCTTCACTAAAACATTTCCTGAATCAAGTTTTGCACTCAGTGAATGTTTTGTATGTCTCATGTTTTAATGCTTTCGTCTTATTTCACACAAAATGAAATCACTTATGCCCTCCAGATCAGATACTCGAGCATTAATGCTCTGTGTACTTCCATTAGTTAATTTATAGTTCTGCTGATGCTTGCCTAACAGTTAGTGCAAAAATTCTCATTTAAGTATACATTGATCCTTAATTTCCACCGTCTCTCATAGATGCTTCAGACTGGGACTCTGCCAGCACCACCAGCAAGGCCAGTAAGAAATTCCCAGTTCATAAACTGGACGAGGAACCCGTCTTTGAAAGCCCAGCAGCTTCCGTACTACCCATAACATCCGAGGAGCAGGACATGGACACAAGGGAACATAAAGAAGCCAGTCCAGAGAGAAACAAACCCACAATCTCAAGCACAACACCTCAACCTAGTCCACGTTCTCTCAACCCAAACGCCAGCTCAAAACCGCAAGCACTGCCACGACTGCGCTTGGACTCCAGTCAGAGGCTGGAGGGTGAAGGTGCAACTCTGGAGATTTATTCTCTTAGCTTTTGAGGTGATTTCAATAAAGGTATATGCTGATACAAAATGTGTTCATATACAGAATCGGACTTGGATTTGGAAACTTCCAGTCCAGCCAAGATGACATATTCACTGCCAAATGTGGCTGAGCCTGATGCAGGTAAAACTCTTCAGTGTGAGGGTTTGATTTACTTCTCACTGTATTTTAGATTATATTGTAATGTGTCTGAATTACTCTCTTCAGTTCATCGGCAGGAACCCAAAGCTGAAGATGTTGAGAGTGAAGACAGTTCTTACGCAAGTGAAGATGCAGATCAGGTGGGCAATTCATAGATTAAACTAGCACTGTTGATTCTGCCAACTTCTAAATAAATTAATAATAAAATAAAAATAAAATCTGATTAAGCATTTAATTATTGAAAATGTCTGCGAACTATGTACCAATATTAAAAACAAGAAGATAAACTAAACGATTTTCATTACGAAAATTTCTTTAAAACTAAATCTTAAATGCAATATTAAAATCAAAATGGCAAGCCTTTAAAAAGAAATCAAAAGTTTTCCATTTTTATTTTAATATTGCATTTAGGATTTCAATTAGATTTCATTTAATTCGATGCATTGTGTAAAAAAAAGTTACTGTGAAAAATTACAGAATATTTTATTTATTAAAAACTTCAATCAGATTTTCATTTTTATAATTTTATTAATTTAATTTAAATTAAAAGCATCTGCCTTTCATAAAACTCGACCTCTTCTTACTAAATAAAGTGTTGAAAATAGTCTTTTTGTTAAAATTGAAGCTCCAGTGTTTGACTTCTTCAATGGATTTGGTCTTTAATATCACTTTATGTTGTTTAATCTGTGCTCTAGTTTCATAAATGTGGTGTTTGTGACAGTGATACAGTTTACTTGTTGGCACTAGTCATGTGCATGTGTTTGGTCTGAAGTCCTTGTTAACCAGACTTGTTGGGTTTTCATTGTTAATCCTATTCTTTTGTCTAATTGTGCAAAGAAAGGCAAGAGAGGCATTACAAGCGTCTTCTGTAGACATTAATAGACCGTCTAACCTTGAACCACAGGAGCGCCCAAGCTCTCCTAGAGAGGACGAACCAGAGGAGAAATCTGATGAGATTCCCTGGGAGGAACGCTATGAGAAAATATGGGTGGAGAAAGACAAAAAGGAGACCAAGTCTCAGTACAAAAACGTGGCCGCTGAACTAAAAGAGAGGTTCAGCGAACTGGAGCACAAGGAACCGCTGAGTGACCTTTCGGAGCAGGAGTGGAAAGAAGATGAACAAGGTGATGAAGAGGAAAAGAAAGAGGTGGAAAAGGAAGCAGATGATGAGGACTCCAGCGAGGAAGAGGGAGAGTCAATAGTGCGGCTCACCACACGGGCCAGAAGTGCCATACTTTTGCCCATCCCAGAGCAGAGAGAGTCCGGCCTGGAGGACTCGCAGTCTGAAAGTGTCCACCGCACGGTTAGTGTTGAGGTCAGCGATGCAGAGCTTCCCAGTGACCAGCACGACCCTCAAATCATCCCAGAAGCCCTACCGGAAGAGACCCAGGAGCCAGAGAACCGAACCAATGGAAGCAAAGATAAGTGTCCACTAGAATCTGCAAGCAACATAGAACCCGAAGAACTTCACAAACCTTCATTGCTTGTTGAGAATGAGCTACAAGTCTCACCCAAAGTTCTAGACGTGCCCTCTTCTGACTCCATGGGCCTGTGGAAGTCCAGACTTGAGGTAGGACCCCGGGAGGAGTTTCAGACAGACTTAATGAAGACGTACAGTTTTGCCTCTGTCTTCTTGTTCCTCTTTCACATAAACTCAAAATGCGAGGGAAAAGCTCCAGAAAAACATCTGTTAGACATCTTGTAATGCTGACCAGACACTGACGCGCCAAATTACACGTCTATTACACATCTCTGGTTTTGCCATTCATTAGCTCTGTTCCAAACCTAGTGAGCTCCCTAAACAGACAACATGCTTCTGACATCACATGCTGCCTTCTGAGATGACTTGTTATTGTAAATTTGCAAATATTTGCATTTGGTACAGTATTGAAAGTCTTAAATCAATCTAATTATATCCATTATTTGTGTGTTTTATGTTTTTTTATGCTTATTAGAGTTAAATGTCATTAGCTTAGCAAAATCAGTTGTGAACAGTCTCCCGTGTGCTTCATATAACAGCTTTCTGCCTGTATAAAACCTTTAAAATCAGTCATTTATGATGTTATAAGATGATTATCATGGTACCTTAGAAGGCAGCTATCTATGCAGGCAGTAGTCAGCGAGGCAGCATGCTAGTTTTTGAAACAGAGCTATTATCTTGTGTTGTCAACATTTTTTGTGCTACCATTTCAACTCATGGTTTCAAACCATTTACATTCTTCATGCATTTAAACACCCCATGAAATCAGTGTTATTTTAATATCATATATATACTTTTATATTATTTTGAATGAGCTTCTATTTTTTTAGGTGCATTTAAAAAGTTAATGTTCTACAGAGCTCTAAGTTTGATTTCATGGGGTCTTCAGTTGTCCTGTCTTGTCCTGTATATGTTTTAACTTGTGTCACCTGACCAGCACTCGTCTTGAATCCAGTCTGTCACTTTATTAAATATTTATTGGTTAATTGTATGCACTGGTGTCAAATGCTTCACTTGGGTGTCAGTTCACAGCTGACATGTGCATCTGTTGTGTGCATGTGTGCCAAGGATTGCTTCCTTTAGCTGTCTGAAGATCTCTCCTCTTCTTCCTTCAAGATCTTTCATACTAGTGATAGTGTGTGTTTTCATGATGTGTCTCAACGGAGGAGTTTCCAGCAACCATTTTTACCCAGAACTTCTCCGTTGATGTTTGCTTGAAGTGTGTTTTGTGTTGCTGGTGCTTCTTTTTAAACGAGAAAAGAAGACATTGTGTGGTGTTTAGCTCTGTTTCGTCTCGTATGTGACCGTATCTGAATGTTTTGCATGATCAGTTGACTAAATCAATACATTCATACACATTTCCTAGAAGTTGTTTTAAATCTAGAATTTACCTATGCTCTTATATTATTGCTTGTATGTGTCCATTAAAGATGATTTTAACTCTCTCAACAAATAATATCTTCTGTTTTAGGGTAATAAGGAACAGTTGGATAGTATGAAGGGAGAACACCTGCCCAGTGCTTTATGGGATACTAGAGGAACCAGAGAACGAGGTGAACTTGACCAAGGAAAAGGGAAGAAAATTGACAACAACTCTGGGAACCTGAAACCTCAACAGAAAGGGATGGATGACGGCAGGTCTTTGGGAAGAGAGGGTAGTGTTTCCCCAAGACATCTGACAAGAAGTCCAAGAAGGTACATATGTTGCATTACTGGAAGGAATTAATTAGTGATCCAATCATGTTGAAGAACTTGATTTTACTAGGGGTTCAAACACGTAGCGCTGAAACCATATTGTTAGGATGGTCACGGATGAGCGATTTCCACATAAAACTGATCGTGCAGACCAAACTGTACGTCGTAGAGACTTAAAACTTTCAGGGATGATAGTACTCACACCACCTACAACGTGACCAAGGCTCACCCCAATCGGCCTGACGGGGGCGCTACAGCGATCGAAAGAATGAAATCGCTCATAACTCCAAACCGTCAGTCGCAAGTTCAAGTGTCTTATGTCGTTGAAATACTTGGCTCATGGCAGACAAAAAAGATTTGATCGTGAGCTGGCAATATTTTATAGTATTTTCGTATTTTTTGCATAACCTACTTTTGCGAACTAGTCCTAGGTTTTTCACCTGGTCAGAACAAGGATTCTCTGGAGAGTGAATATCAATAATAATCAAAAAAAACTTTGAAATTTCGACTCACCGTTGCAAAGGGACGCCAAAACCTTCGAAGGGGGCAAGGCCACTTAAAATGCATGTAACTCCTAAACAGAATGAGATCTCTTCGCCAAACTCGGGAATAGTATTTTTTGAGGGAATAAACGAATGTGCATTGCGTGGTTTTCCGTTGATAGATCTCCAAACAACTTTGCCTCTAGAATCACTGCTGTCAATCAAATAGTTTTTTAAATGATTGAGAAGATGTGAAAAACCTACGTTTGCAAACTAGTCCAAGGTTTTTCGCTCAATCTGGAAAAGAAAACACAGCAATGCAATTCTCTGGACTCTCTCGGTCAATAATTAAAACCTAATAAAGCCTCAGAAAAAAGTCTCAAAGTTTCCGAGACCGGACCACAGCTGGTGCTCTAACAGTCATAAACGTCAGAAATACATCATAGTTCTATGGTAAATCACCTGGATTTGAGACAATGTTTTTTTTAAATAATTGATTTAAGTGGTTACAGGCTTGCTAAATAATATGTCATGTCTTGTTCCTTATGCGTTTAAATACCTAAAGCTCTTGAACCCCAGTAATCGCTGCTTGCAGCTATACTTTTATTTTATTTCCTCCCTGGAATTCCTTTTATATGAACAAAATACTGAGGGCACAGCAAACAGCCACGGGTGATAGATCAATACACATTTTATGAATTTTTTTCATTCTATTTCTAAGGTATATGTATGCGTGTAAAACAATCTCTATAGTCATGACATACTGCATTGTGTTATTTTTCTTTTGTCACTTATGTTTCATGCTAATGCATATAGTCATCAGGTTTTTGCTGAAGCTTTGACTCTGCTTCTGGTGTCATCATTGCTGGTTCCCTGGTGGAGGACGTGCAGTTGCCTTTTTTAAAATATCTTTCATTTTAACTTCATTATGAGATCTGTGCATCTCCAGTACTGACAGGGCACGACCACATGGTGAGGAAGATGAAGAGGAGGAAAAGAAAACTGTAGGTAGCCAAGCCAGAAATCTCCGTGTAGCTCCTCCTCTGCAGGGCAAACCCTCCCGACCTGCGACCCGCCATAACGGAGACCTCGAGTCTGTCTTTGATGATAGTACTTTAAGTGAGCTATCGGAAGAGGACAGGAGGTATACATGCAGTATCTACATGCTTTTTTAATGCAATATATTATTTATAATTGTTGCAATGTTGCAACATTATATGTATAACTTGGCCTGCACAGAATCTGTGTGCCCAGCAAACACCTGTAATACTTACACCCACATTAAGTGAAAGCAAATGAAAAGAGGGTAGATTCCATATGGGCCTTGTTATAAAATTAATTTTTTTTAAGAGAATACTGCATTATATCCTCATTATAGAGCACCAGACTTGCTCTCCGGTAGACTGGTGTTTTCTGATAAAGAATAAAACCATGTTTTTTATTTGTACTGACAGATCCCCATCTTCAAGGCGTAAGAAAGAGCAGGTGAGCTTTTGTGCTGATAAAACCTCTAAAAAATAAGTGTTCGTTTAAGACAGTGGTTACCAAACTGTACACTGACTTTTCAGAATATTAAGGAAAATGTTACTCATAATTTTAACACCGGATACTCAGTGTCACACACGTGTTGTATGGACTGTATTGTCTCCTATGCAGAGTACTGGAGAGCTGGAGATGGGGGATGATTTTGAAGATCTCACCCAGTCTTCTGACACAGCCACTGAGGAACTAGAGACTCCAGTATCTGGATACCACAATGCATCTCTGCTCTTCAAACAGCTGGACTCCAGCTATCTGGGTGAGTCGCTCAGCTCCAGTCAGCTGTAAGCAAACGGTTAAGTTCAGATGTTCAGCGAATGAAGATGTTCGCTTGTGTCCTGCAGACTCTGTGAGTGTGGTGAAACTACAGAACATGTTTCATGAGTACGAACGCACCATCCAGAGGGAGAGAGACCGACACAGCCGTCTGGCGGATAAAACCTCTCAGCTGGAGCAGGAACGCAACGAGCTCAAGATCCTGCTGGATGAGATCAGAGGCAGCAAGACGGGCCTGGAACATCTCAAACTGGAGCTGGAAACGGACATGAACAATCTCAAGTGAGCTTATCTCGGTGCATCTGTAACTCGCCAGGGTGTGTGACACTGACTCTCTCTTCTCTCTCTCTTCTCACGGAAGGTTCCTGTTGAGACAGGAACAGGAGAAGCATCAGAGCGCTCACATGCTGTATAATAAAACCCGTGAGCAGCTCCAGAGGAAAGAGGAGCAGCAGCGAGCCGAGGCCGAGGAGCGCCACAAAGCCGAGCTGAAAGTCCGTAGTTTGGAACTGGAGATCAGAGCTCTGAAGAACAGCATCAAACAGGTCAAAAACAGCAGGCTGTTAAAATGTATCTGCTAAAACCAGCTCACAACTCAGTGTGCTGAAGAGTGTGTTTGTGTGTTTAGCTCGAGGAGGACAGAGATGAGTCTCAGCGTCTTCTGTCACATGAGCGCAGTGCTCGCGCCCTACAAGAGGAGCTACTCAACAACCATCTGCGTAAGCAGCAGAACATTGAAGAGGAGAACCTTCGAAACCTCAACAAGAGCAATGAGGTACCGCTGCCACCTTCTCAAAAACTGCATATGTTTGTCGGGGAATATTTAGAAATGTTCTATTTACGTTAGCAGCTAGCAAATTCATTGCAAATAAAAATGTATGCAGTCAAAAATGCAGTGATGTAATGTCTTTACAGCCACACATGCAGTGACGTCAGAGCTTTACAATCACACATGCAGCAATCTCATAACTAAACTACAGTCAGATACGCTATGATGTAATGCAGTCACATTTGAAGTGACGTCATCATTTTACTTCCACAAATGCAGAAAAGTCACAGCATTACAGCTACATATGCAGTGACATCATCACTTAAAGGGATAGGTCACCCTAAAATAAAAATTAGCTGATTTTACTAACCTCATCTTCAAGGTGTATACGACTTTATTCTTTCAGACGAATACAATCAGAGTTTTATTAAAAACTGTCCTGGCTCGGCCAAGCTTTATAATGGAAGTGAATGGGTGTTGAGATTTTGAAACCCAAAAAAGTGAGTCCATCCATCGTAAAAAGTGGATACACTAATCTCTTGTGAACATGCATCCGACTTTATCAGATTATGGCTTTAACAATTTTAAATATAGATATTATTCTCACACAAACGCAGCGCTTCACGTCAGAAGACCTATAGTAACCCCCGGATCCGTGTCCGTGTGGAGCACTTTTTATGATGGATTGATGCACTTTTTTGTGTTTCAAAATCTCAACAGCCATTCACTGCCATTATAAAGCTTGGAAGAGCCATTTAAACTCCCATCACATTAATCTGAAAGAATAAAGTCATGTACACCTAGGACGGCTTGAGGGTGAGTAAATCTTGGGATAGTTTGCACTTTTGGGTAAACTATCCCTTTATAACAGGCAAATATGCAGTGATGTCATAGATTTATGGTCATACATGCATTAATGCCAGAACTTTACAACAACATATGCAGGGATTACAGTCAATTATGCAGTGATGTCATTGCTTTACAAACATAGCCTGTGTCATCATAGTTTTATGGCCACATAGTGACATCATAGCTTTACAGTCTAATATGCAGTCATATCTTTACAATCACATATTCGGTGACATCATAGCTTTGCAGATTGTATTACATCCCATCTAAGAAACCATGAAGAGCATGAGTTTAATTGAACAAATTACCAATATGCAGTTATACAATGTCTTTGCAATCACATATGTAGTCACGTCATAGTTACATCATTGCTTTACAAAATGCTCATCCCATCTAAGAAACCATGAATATGAGCATAACCGAGAATGAATGCAAAAAAAACGCAGGATGTCATATCTTTGCAATTGAGAACAAATGACCAATGTCCCTAAATCAAATATGTGAACTTGGTGATCTATGTTTACCGCATGTAAGCAGTGAACTAAAACTCAACTGCTCTAATCCTGTTTGCTGGCATGTGATTGGTCAGATTTACAGGCTTTGTGCTAATGTCCTGCACTTAGGCATTAACTTACTGTTACATAGACAATCACTCTGTTGCAACCAGGCCACATACTGTGTCATTAAAAAAAATAAAAAATGTTTGTTGCATGTTAAACTGAGTTCATAACTGGTGTTGTGCTCAGGCCATGTCCCAGCTCACAGAGGCATCGGATCGTGAGCGAGAGTTGATGCAACAAAACCGAGTCCTACAGGATGATCTGAACACTGCTCGGGCCGAGCTGGACCGCTCACAGTGCCACAGCCGACAGGAAGAGTCCCGGCTGGCCGAGGAGAGAGACGCTCTTCGTGAGAGACTGGAGGATGCCCGCAGGGACATGAAGCTGAGCGAGGAGGCCTTGGCCCAGACTGTGTTCCAGTACAACGGCCAGCTGAGCGCACTGAAGGCCGAGTGCTCAGTGATCACGGCTAAACTGGAGCACGAGAGGCAAGTGAGGCAGCAGCTGGAGGCCGAGGCCGAGGCGAGCAGGGGACGACTGCAAGCAGCACTGCAGGAGGCAGAGAGATGCCAGGTCAGCTTCAACTCATTCGTGTTCAACTACAGGGAAAGGGGTTTTGGGAACTGCTGTTAATTTGTCATATTGTTGCAACCTCTCAGGCATCACGCACAGATGCAGAGCGCTCTCTCCAGCGAGACCGTGAGGAGCACCAGCGGGCGCAGGAAAAGCACATCTTTGAGTCCAGTACACACCGGGACACCATCCAGTCCCTGTCCCAGAAACTCAGCAAGGCCGAGGCGCGTGCCAACAGCCTGGAGAACGAGTGTCACCGCAGCGCTCTGACCATCGCTGAGAAGGGCGTACTGTTGGAGACTCTGGCCCGGGAGAAAGACCAGGCCCTGGCCAAACTCAAAGAACTGGAGACCACGGTCCTGAGCGAGCGGGAGCAGGCCAGCCGTGCGGGAGCCAGACAGGAAGCAGTGCAGGAGAGACTGGCCCAGGCTCAGAGTGAGAGCGCACTGCTACGACAGCAGCTGGAGGAGGCGCTCAACAAGGGCTCGGCCAAGGAGAGAGCCGTTACAGATGTGCAACAAAACTTCGCCGAAATGCTGAACCAGTTACGTGCAGACGGAGAGGAGAGAGTCCACCTGGTGGAGGAGAGAAGCAAAGAGCTGGCAAAGACAAACAGCGAGCTGAGAGATCAGAATTACAAACTAGAGCAGGAGAAAGCTGATCGAGAGGTAGAGGACACTGAGATTCCCTTTCTTTTCTTCTTTTTTATCAGTGGCTCTATCAGTGTCTGTTGTAAGCGGACAACATCATGCTGTTCACTAATGGACACATCAGAAGTTACACTGAGACTAGACCGCAACAATAAATTAGTAAGCTTTATGGGATAGTTTAGCTTGGAATCATACTTTTTTTTTATCATAATTAAAATTAATATATTCTTTTTTAGATATTTATTATATATATATATATATATATATATATATATATATATATATATATATATATATATATATATATATATATATATATATATATATATATATATATATAATATAAATATTTAAAACATTTAAATATTTTATAAAATAGTGATGTGTGTATATATATATATATATATATATATATATATATATATATATATATATATATATATATATTCTGTAATTAAAGTATATAAATATACATTTGTTTTAAAATATACTGTATAAATGTATTGCAAATATTTTTTCTTTTAATATATTAAAATAATAATAATAAGAAAAAATAAAAGAAACTCAAAATAAAAAAAATACAAAACATGTTAACTGTTATTAAAATAATTAATACAAAAAAGAAAACTTTAAAATAATAATAGCAATAATAATATATACATATTAATAGTAATATTAATATAGTGTACATTTATATAAATTGTGTAATATATATATATATATATATATATATATATATATATATATATATATATTCTAAAATAACATATATAATGTTTAGATATATTAAAATATGAGATACAAAAATAATTTCTGATTTGCAGTATGACAAAAATAGAAGTGGGACATGGTTCAACCGAAAGGTGCATTGCAACACATTTTGCACTTTTAGCTGTAGACTTGTTTGATGGAAGTGATTGACCTCTCAATGTGTTGTACACGTCCCTGTGTAGACCCTGTAAACCTGATCAAATGAGAGTATTAAGCTGATGTTTTTTACAGAGCTCTCTGAGGCAGCTGCAGCAGGAACTGGCCGACTGTCTGAAGAAGCTGTCCATGTGTGAGGCTTCTCTGGAGGTCAACACACGCTACCGTAATGATCTGGAGGAGGAGAAGCTGCGCACACACAAGGACATGGACAGATTGAGGGGAAAGGTAACCATCAGTCTACTTATACTTCCTGAAAACCGTCTGATATTTAACTGCAGCAGCTTCATTCTCAGGAACAATGCGTGTTCATTTATTGATTTCAGCGATATAATATCCTTTGAGTTGTTTGTTTTTATACTTTGTTTGTGTTCAATTGCAGCTGCAGGAGTCTGAGGAAGTGTACGTCCAGGCAGAGAGACGCATCAGTCAGCTGAAGAGCTCTCTGGACGACAAAGAGCGAGAAGCCTGCAGTACCGCTCAGAAACTAGAGGAGGCGCTAGCTGCTTCCACAAGCAAAGAGCAAACCATTAAACAGCTGGAGGAGGCGGTGCAGAGGTACCAATAACTGGTGTAAACAGGGTCCTCAATCACTCATCTACTGGCTTCATATGATACATGTCACACTGTAACAACAATGCTACTGATATAAGTGACGTGAGGAATTAAAATCAGAGTTTATTACAGAAAAATATATTCTGTTTGTATGTATGTGTGTGTATTTATTCAGGGCTCTAAGGAGCACTCCTAATTAAAAAAAATTAATAGCACAGTCAAAAAAATCAGAAACCCCTTATGATCAATATTAATGATATTTGACTCCTTAAAGTGATTTACAGGGGCATTTTGTTTATCTTTGGCATTTTTTCTAGCTTTATTAAAAGTGTCATGTTTTATGTCAAATTCAGACATTTTTCATAATTAGAATATTAAATAGAATACAAATAATAAATAAATGTTAATAAGAATATTAGATGTTAGATTACATGTATTTATTTAGTAATTTATTGCATAAGCTTAATTGTATATGGATATTAATATTTAATGAGTAGCTTGCTATATTCATATAAAATATATATTGCATTGTATAATAAGTTATTTAATATGAATATTATAATGTAATTTAGTGCATGCCATTACGTTGTTGTATATTAAATGTACAATAATTTGAACATTAAATTAATACATTTATATTCATATTTACGTTATAGACATGAATATTCTATTATAATCATTAATAATATATTTTATGAATATATTTATATGTACATATTTAAGTAGTAATATATTGCATAATTTATTGAATCATATATTAAGATTAATGTTCAAATCTATAAAGTAATATGTAGTGCACACTAACATTAAATGTATATTAATTAAAATGAATATTTTCTAAAAAGATTTACATTCATTTATTATTTAATTATTAATTTGTTAAATAATATTAAAGTATTTAATTGCTAATTTAAAAATGCATTCAAATGAAGCACCGTGTTCCTCATCTTAAAGCTAAACCACAGAAATTAATTCATCTTCTAAAGTATGTGATCATTAATGGGTGAAAATGGTTGATGTGATTATGATATATCAACAGGTTAGAGATCGAGAACGCCAGACTGGAGGCCACGGCCAAACAGCAGACCAACCGCATCGAGGTGCTTCAGAAGGGCGTTCAGGAGGGCACGGTGGTGAGTTCTCCCAAATATCACTCGTTTGACCACTAGACTGTGAAGAAGAAGCGTCCTGACTCAACTGATAAGGGTAGATTTCTGGGATGAAACGATTCCCACATGTGACAATTTTTTTTTAGCAAAATGAGATTTAAGAAATATGATCAGTTAAATGTGTCCTTTTATTACTGCTTGGACAAAATGCTGCACATTTCTTTGTGAAATTGAAATATAACACTATAATAATTAGGGCTGAAACGATTCCTCGAGTAACTCGATTACAAAAAATGAACAACATCTCCAGAACTTCTCTGACAGTCACTTCATGAGCATTTGACCGTTTGATTTGAGTAAAACTAGCGTCACATCACATACACAGAACTGTAAAGGTACGTCAACCCGTCAAAATAAAAGTCTGGTTTAGTTTAAAGACAATTATTTGCAAGAGATATATTACTATTGTTCAGCAGAATGTACATAGCCTACTACAAAAAAAAAAAAAACATTATTTTTTTTAAGGTTTAATCACACAACATTTCTTCCATGTTTTATTTTTAATAGTAAATCCCCTTTGTTTACCAAAAAGTTATGTTTGCTTAATTTTCAATAATTAAAAGATAGATTTAAAACCCCAGCTGAATGGCACTTAAAGCACTTAATTAATCTGTCAACTTTATTGTCATTGTTCAGTTGTTACAAGTACAGACAGAGAAACAATGGGTAATAATTAAATGTTTATTTTTGATGTATGCATTGCATTCTATGCGTTTAAAAAATTCAAATATTTTTTTTCAAAAAAATGAAACTTGCTTGTTCATTTCAAGAGACCCAGGAGTCTTATTTTCTCTTGCATATTAATGCACGTTAATTAAGCAAAAACACATCTTATCAGATTTCTTGATTAATCTATTGAATTTTTGGTAGAATACTAGATCACTAAAATATTCGATAGCTACAGCCCTAAACACACTTTTGTTGGTTTTGATTGCTTCTGTTGTCCTCATTTGTAAATCACTTTGGATAGAAGCATCTGCTAAAAGACAAAATTTAAATGTAATGTAAATTAAATAACAAAATTGAAATTTTAAAACAAAACCCAAATCAAATAAATAATACAAATAAAAGAAATATCTAAGACTTTGTCTGTGCTCTTTCCATTTAAAATGAGTTGCAACCACTGCATTTTAACCATGATACAAAGATGCTGCATACATGCAACATGAGCAGTTTTTAATCTAAATTGCATTGTAAAATTTCGAAATTTGAAGGAAAAACAGAATGATTTGACTTGACTTTTATGAAACTATACATAAAAATTAGGGCTGTCAAAAATAGTGCGTTAACGACGTTAATTAGTTGTTTGTCGTTAATTACGTCAAATTTTTTAACGCATTTCACGCATGCGCAGTGTGACAAATTATTCAGGTCAGGAAAGTCTCGTCGATTTCTGAATTCTCAAGATAGTAAAAAACACGAAAACACCGCAACGAAAACACAGAAGGAGCTTAAGGTTTTACCCCAGTTGCTCTCAAATACATTCATGCCAAGCTCGATAAACAGAGACGACTTTGGTAGTTGATACGCTGGAGCTTCTTCCTGTTCTAGCGTCCTGTGTTTCACACTGCGCATGCGCAGAGCGCATACATGCAATGCAGCGAAAATTACAGCTGTGTGGAAAAGCATATGCATTTTTACTTGGTTTTAGTGGCACTTGAAGCCTTCAGAACGTGAAAATATCGATCCTAAAGTATTGTGGCAGAGCAAATGAACACCTCCTAAAAACAAGAGTGCCCAGAGTGCAGAGGGCGCGTGTTTGTGTTTCTGAGTTCATTCTTTCGAGTTTCTCTATGCATAATTTCATAGATATGTGGCTATATTTAACCACTGGTTCACCTAAAACTCTTACACTATCTGTAGTTAAATGGCATGGTTTGATATAGTGCTCAGGTAAATTTGATCTAAGTAAATGTTAAACTTTTGAAATTCTGAAAAAAAGAACCACATATTGATGAATCAATACATGAACATTATGTATCTGTGTCCTGTTATTTATCTTTTGGTATGCATTTCAGAAAAAAATGGTTAAGATTCAGGTGTAATTGCAAATAGTGATTAATCATGATTAATCCACTGAAAATTCTGATTAATTTGATTAAAAATTGTAATCATTTGACATCCCTAATAAAAATATCTGTATGAAACCGAAACGGCAGACGAACTGAACGAGATGCAGATCCACTCTCTGCCAGCAGGTGGCGCTTAAAGCGTTTCCTTGGTTACTGCTGTAAACAAAGCGGCGCTGCACTTATTAACTTTAATATGCTTTATACCAAGGCAAGATGAAAAGGAAAAACACCTTCTAAACTTTTCTAAATATGATAAGTTCCTCTCAGACATACATTCATATAAACTCCTACACCTAACTGAATCGCGATTTGTTTAGCATCTCAGCTGATTTGAATCGTCGCATTTTTAATCCAATTTCAACCGGCTCACGGTTAATCGTTACATCCCTAGTAGATTTAGACATTAATCCTGACAGAGCCTCGTTTTACCCTCTTAAGTCATCCGAGCTTCACTTTAGTTGAACTCTGTTTATTTGTGCCAGTGCAGAATGAGCTGATTGTACATGTGAGTCAGTTTTCATGTGAACTGATGCCGTAGTCACTCTTTTCACAGCTATCAGGCTCATCACCTGGAGAAGGGGTTGGTATCAAACATTGATAAGTTCTTTCTTTCCTGCGAATTACAGCTCTTCGAGACTTCAAATCTCACTGTGATTTACACTTGAAACAAAAAAAGTGTCTGTATTCTTTATTGCTTTTCTTTAGTTTGGTTGTTAGCGGGGTATTTTCTCTGTTTTGGTGGTGGACTCTGCGGATTTCTTTTGATTTGCATTGATTGTAAACTATCTTTGTGCCTTCTGCATTTCTGGTTTCTGAGATCTAAAGTAGATCTAGATCTGAATGAAGTACTTTGCTGAGAGGGTGATCAAGGCCCTGTTGTGTATTGACATCTGTGATTGTTCTCAGGTCAGGAATCGTTTGGAAGACATCGTCACAAACCTGCAGAGCAGTAAGATGACGCTAGAAGAACAACTCAACCGAGAGGTGAACTTTATGACAAACGTGGCACATTCAGCTTCAAAATGCATCTAAAGCAATAGATGAAGAGGGGATAGATTGGGAATAATTCAGTTTATTCATTGAGTGTAATTTTAGTAAATAAATATTTTAAATTTAATTTAATTTTTTAGGTTTTCTGATTTATTTAAATTTTAGAGTTTTAGTAAAGTTATTAAAATTATTGTATTTTTAGTTTAATTTATATATTAAACTAAAAAAAAAAATATATATATATATATATATATATATATAATTAATTAAAATGGGAAATGTTGTGGCAACTAACTAAAATAAAATGTAAAATTTTAATTTAAAAAAAAATATATATATATATTTAATTTATTTTAAGCAATGAAAATGTTTTTTTTCTTTAAATGTTTTTAGTCTTAGTTTTAGGTAATGATAATAGCCCTGATTCATAGTATTACAGGAAAGTATATTAACTTTGGTAAATTGGGGTTCTTCTCTCCAGGTACAGAAGCAGAGTATGCTATCCCATAATGCTCAGGACTCACAAGCACTGTGGGAGGAGGAGCTAAAGGGCCGCTCCCGACTGGGACTCCGCCTCTCAGAGCTGGAGAAAGAGAAAGGAGAACTGACCAATCAGGTGACAGAAAGACACAATGTCCATACAAAATATGTTACATTAAATTACAACAAATGATAATGAGTAATGATGCTGAAAATTCAGCTGCAGATCACAGAAATAAATTCAATTTTAAAATCTATTCAAATAGAAGACTTAATTGTGTAATAATATTTCACAGTATTGCTGTTTTTGCCATTTTTTGATCAAATATTTCAGCCTTGTGGAGCAGTTTCAAAAACATTTAAAAAATTGTTAAAAGCAGTATTCGCTGAAGTACTTAATGTCACACAGTGTAACACACGCCATAATGGTTTGAAGTGTCACATGCATCCTCTCTCTGTGTTTCAGATGGAGCTCGAGAAGAAAAAGGCCAAAAAACTATCCGAGCAGAAGAAATCTGTGGACACGCGTCTGGAGCAGGAGATGAAGAGAAACACAGACCTTCAGAAAGAAATGTACAGGTGACCCTTTAACCTTTAACCCCGAGCGCTGCAGCGCTACACCTGTAGACGTGTTTGAGTACATAGAGAAGCCAGCAGTGCGGATCCTCCAGCTTGCAAACCCGTGAGAGACGTGCATGTAGTGCGTACAGCTTTTTATATCTTACATTTGTTCAATTCACATTAATTCATTTTTTGCTGCTGTGGTGCTGTAGAATAACAAATCCATGTGTCCTGCTCAAAACCTTGATGCAGCATTTGAAAAGTAATGTATTTCCCAGTGTCTGTCTGTCTTCAGGTAATTTAATTTTAATTTAAGTAATTATTTTGTGTGCTTTCATCATTTTTATTAGTATTGTCCGTTTTCTTTTTTTTAGTTTTAGTTTAAGTAATTTCTAAAAAGCATTAGCATTTCTAATTCTCCATTTAGGTTTTGCATGTAATATATTTTATTTTATTTCAAATTGATGGGGAAAAATGCAATGGTTTTAGTTAATGATAACACTGATACAGAATGTCTCTGATTTCAGTGTATCTTACTGTGTGTGTGTCAGGTTGAAAACTCTGTTGAAGACGGCTAAGAAGCAGCTGCGTGAACCGGGCGGTGGACAGCTGGACTCTTCTCTGGGCAGCTTCAGAGGAGACATGAGCCACCGGCTGGAGGCTGAGAGCACCGTCAGCAGAATGAAGACCCGGGTACAGTCTCAGCTTTAGGCTTGCACAGACATTTGCAACATTTTTTGTCATTTTTAAAACATTTTTTCAGATTAAAGCATGCAAACTTGATTGACTGAGTCTCTTATGTCCTCCCTTTGCTTGCCTCTAATCCTGTGCTCACCCTTCCTCTGGTGCAGGTGGATGAGCTGCAGTCTCAGTACGAGCGGGAGGCATCACGCTGCTCGCGGCTGGAGGAGGTGAACAGACAGCTGAAGGAGAAGCTGTCGTCTGTGAAGAGCCTGAGCCGAAGCCACGAGCAGCTGGAGCGCAGTAAGAGGCAGCTGGAGGAGGAGGTGTCCAGTCTGCGCCGGCAGCTGGAGGCCGGTGTGATGGACCAGAGCCAGGCCGAGCAATACCGCAGGGAGACGGAGGAAAGAGCCCGACAGGAGATCCGACACAAACTAGAGGAGGTCAACCTGTTCCTGCAGGTACATGACATGCACCATAACACATTCACTTTTACCTTGTTTATTGTTGTTACATATTTGTGTGCAAAGTCCAAAGTAAACCACCAAATATAAGTGAAAATCAAGTGAATACAAAAACGTAGTTGGCCAGTTTCGATCGCATAATGCGAAAATGATATTCCTTTGCTTATTTATTGTATGTTAGTTTAGTTTTTTATTTTACATTACATACATTTCTTTAATATCAAATATTATTTAAAAAAATGTACAATAATTTTTCTTAAGTATTCACTCTTCACTCTTATTTAGTTTTCTGTTATTTAATTATTTATATTATATATCTAAAATATATTATTTTATCAAATAATTATAATAATTGTATTGTTTATAAAGCATATTTTGGTAATTTTTTATTTTTATTTATTATTTTAGAATTTTATATATATATATATATATATATATATATATATATATATATATATATATTGTAATTATTTTGTTTATTATACATTTTTAGATGCTATATTTCACATAGGCAGCATTTTATTTTATTTATATAATTTTATTATAATATATATTTCTAAAATATAACTTTAAATGTTATTCTTTTGTTTATTGTAAAAAGTTTTAGACACTTTTCGTATGTTTTGTCAGACGCAGGCGGCGTCTCAGGAAGCTCTGGAGCAGATGAAAGCTGCTAATGAGGCCAGTCAGCGCGCTCAGCTGGAGCAGCGCATCAGGGATCTGGAGGGAGAACTCAGCCGTTTACGCAGTATTCAGCAGGACAGTCTCGTTCAGAGAGACTCCAGCAACACAGAGCTGGAGCGCTACAAACAGCTGTACGGCGAAGAGCTCCGCCTCCGCAAGAGTCTGGCTGCCAAACTAGAAAGGTGAGAGGCATAATGGGAGCCTGGCCTCAGAATTATATTTAGAAATATGCCTTAATTATAATCACAGGTTAATGGCCTTTTTTATATATGTAACAAAAAAAATAGTTTAATGTTGATTAATGGCGGTTAATTAGTTAAAAGCATATTAGTCAAAGAAAATCATGATTAAGTGTATAACTGATTCTATAGGTATCACTAGCACCCTCTGTTCTGGTTTAGGTCATATTTAACTGGTTTGTTTAAAATATTTAAATCAAGGCCATCTTCAGTTACCACTGGTGTCCCTCAGGGCTCTGTTTTGGGCCCACTGCTATTCATCTTCTATTTACTTCCTCTTGGCCATATTTTCAGGAAATATGGTATCCATTTTCACTGCTATGCTGATCACATCTGTCTTTAAACACTAGCTCTTTTCTGCCACCATCCTTGACCAGATGTTTAGCTGAAATTAAAGATTGGCTTTCAGCTAACTTTCTAAAACTGGGGGGCTAACTCACTGGTACAAGATCTAAGACTAAATCTGATATTTTCTGTGGATATTCTCTGCAGGCCAGGACTCTGGGTGTCATTCTGGATATCACAGTCATTTGAGACCCACGATTATTAATATTTCCACCTGTGTAATATTAATCGTCTCTGTCCCTCTCTCACAATGAATAATACTGTTGACCATGGTTGTTTAGAAAGGCACCATTAAATAAAATGCTTTATTATTATTATTATTATTATTATAAATTCACCAAGTGTAATCAATTCAAAAAAGTAAAATGTAAATAAATATTATTTCAAAACATATCAAGGTGGTCCCAAACATTTTAGTTTTAGTAAGTAAAATAAAAAATAATAATACAGATTAATTAATAATAGGAGTCATAAAAATATATAATTAAATATTATTTCAATGCATATGAAATGAGAAACACAAAATGATTAATTATAAAAATAAACAATTTTAGTAAAAATAAATAAATAATAAAAAGAAATTTAATTCTAAACATAAATAATACAATTCTAAACATAAGTCATATTTCAAAACATATAGATGAAGAAAAGTATACATTTACCAAGCATAACTTAAAACGATAAATTAATGATATAAAGTACAGTATAAATAAGTCGAAAATCAATCAATCGATCAGTCAATCAATATTATTTTAAAGCATATCAGGGGAGGTATGGAAAATGATAAATTCAAGTAAAACTTAATAATTATAAATAAATGGCTAAAATATAAATAAAAATAGTAAAAAAAAAACATAATAATTAATAATTATTTCAGAGCAGATCAGGGAATGCGCAGAAATGGTAAAACTACCAAGTGAAGCTGAAATGAATACAAATAAATTAATAAAATAAAAAATAAATAGAAATCGGATACTAGTTAGAAATAAATATTGATTAAAGCATATTAAGGAAGGCACAGACAATTTCTATTAAACTTACAAACTAAAAATGAACACAAATAAATAAGCTACCCCTAATTTATTATTAATAATAATTATTAATGTAATTTTTAAAATAATTTTCTGTCAGTAAATAATCAAAAAGTGTAATGTAGAAGTGTTTACTTGATTTATTTCCATGATTCATTGTGAATAACGTGTCTTTTTGCTAACACGATGTGCAGGTCGAATGAGCGGTTAGCGGAGGCCAACACTAAACTCCTGAGCGAGAGGCAGCGCAGTAAATCCCTGCTCACCAGCAGTATAGTGAACGGTGGTTTAGGGGGTCCCGCTCTGGATATGGCATCTCTGGGCTCTGTGGGGGCATACGGAGCCTCTCTGGGACCCCTAAACAGAAGCCTGGGCCTCGGGACGCCTCTGCTGGGTACGGTAGGGGAATCGCAGAGCAGCCGTGTAGAGGCCTACCTGGCGAAGGTGAGCGATGCTACACCTCACTCGCTCAACATTCAACACTAACCTTGATCTAACACTTACACCCGAAAACAATCCCAGGTGGGGATTCTAAAACTAACCAAGGATGATATATTTCCTCCTCCCGCTATCTTTCCCTTCATAAACGTAGCAAATAACCTTCTGGTCTGTTTTTCCTGTGCCTGCTGTCTGGACTCATACCCTCTTCTGTCTCTGATATCTTCAGCTTCTTGCTCAAAAGTCTGTTTCTCACCTGTCCTCTCTGCAGCCTGATACCTGAGCAGGTGTGTAGCTGATGTGTGCAGATCTCTGACTGTCAGAACACACACACACACACACACACTCACGCACACCTGCTTTAATGTGTCTCAGTGGCTTCACACAGCTGTTTATGGGAGAAAACGTTGCGTCACAAGTCATGTTGGATAGATATTTTTTTAATTCTGAACAAGATTTTAATTAGATCAGAGTTTGATTGTAGACTTACAGTTGGTATAGGATATTAACTTTAACTTTGATTGAATACAGATGGATAAAACAAAAACTGTGTCCGTCTTCATTTCATTTCAACAAAATATGATTACCGTATTTTCCGGACTATAAGTCGCACTTTTATTCATAGTTTGGCTGGTCCTGCGACTTATAGTCAGGTGCGACTTATTTATCAAAATTAATTTGACATGAACCAAGAGAAATGAACCAAGAGAAAACATTACCGTCTCCAGCCGCCAGAGGGCGCTCTATGCTGCTCAGTTCTCCTGTAGTCTACCAATGAGCAGCATAGAGCGCCCTCTCGTGGCTGTAGACGGTAATGTTTTCTCTTGGTTCTAAATAAATGCGACTTATAGTCCAGTGCGATTTATATATGTTTTTTTCCTCGTCTTGACGTTTTTTTGGACTGATGCGACTTATACTCAGGTGCGACTTGTAGTCCAAAAAATACGGTATTTGTTTTAAATACAAATTAAAGAAATTATTTTCTATACCCATTGTATCTGTGCATTACAGCTTCTAGTATCACTGTAGTTAAAAAAAAAAAAACACTTTTAGAAAAAAAGGCAACTTTGTACAGAATTAGTTATTTAGTATTATTTATGTACTTTTATAGTATTTATGCATATTTTGGATTAACATTTATTTTTATATTCTCAGTTTTCTTTTCAATTTGTTTAAACTTTTTTCATTATTATTTTTTTTTTGTAATATTTCAATCTAGTTTAAATAGTTTTTCAGGTTTTGTTTTAATAATTATATATGCAGTATATTTAGTTTTAATAGTTGCAATAGTTTAGTAGATTACAGTTTTAATTTTTAAGTTTAAAGTTTTTCAATCATATATATATATATATATATATATACACTTTTCTAAATATTGCATGTATAAAATAAGCAGTATACAACTTTAAAACGTTGTTTTATGCTACACTGTGGTATATGTACCTTCTTCAGTTTAATTCAGAAATCAGCTTTTGGCATTTGAATTATTTTGTGTAAAAAATAAGAACTTTTGGAAGTTGGATCAGAGACCGTTCAATCATCACACTGGAAATGGAAGGAAGAGTCAAGTGCATTGCATTGTGGGATACAGTACTGAGTGCAGTGTGTCTGGTTCGGTTGTTAACTGCACGTTTTGTCATCTGGGTATTTAAAGGATGCAGAAGATTGACACACTGTGTACAGCATACATATCACTCAAGGAGCACGGTGTCTGAACATGTATATTTAAACGGGATCTAGTATTTATGATCAAATGTGTGATTTAATATGGTCTGCTGTTCTCAGGTCAGTAACTATTAGTCATATGTTGAATCCCTTTTCTTAATCCTTTTTGTAATAATTTTCTAAGACTAATATACTTTATTTAATATTATACTAATCAAATTAATTATAATCATATCATTAGCCAGGGTTACTTTACAGCTGTTTGTTCGGGCATGAAACCATAAAAAAATATCAGGTCATGTGACGCTGAAAACAGGAGTAATGACTGCTGAATATTCAGCTTTAACATCACAAGAATAAATTACACTTCAAAATATATTCAAATGTAAACAGCTATTTCAAATAGTAAAAATATATTAAATTTTATCATTAATTATTGCATTTTTAATCAAATAAATGCAGCCGTAAAACCCAACATTTTGAACGGCAGCAGATACTTTTACTAGCGTTTGGATCAGATGAGTCAAAGCATAGTTATGGTTATACATTCTTATAAGCAATAACCTGAGCGAGTGCTAGTTTTAGGAGGTTTAGATGTTTGATCTGGTTTGTTCCTGTTGCAGATGCAGACGGAGCTGGAGAAGAACATATCGAAGGAGCTGGACTATGGTGAGACATTATTATAACAATGTTCATATGTGTTTTATGTAAATAGTCTGATATACTGTTATTAAGATCTCACTTATTTATATTACAAGGTATGGGAATTTAATTATTTTGCTTTGGCATTTTAAATATCATCAGTTTGGGCCAGATATGAATAAAACGCATGCAAACTTAGTGTTTTCATTTTTCAGACTATACTTTTAAATGTCAGACTTTACGGGGTTAAAATGATCTTTAAGTCAGAGTTACATCATGACTGGTTGGGTCTCCACTCGATCCATTCAAAAATGTATTCTGAGTGAATTTGTTTGCACTCAAAAGTGATTTAATTGTCGTTCTGGTGTGATTGTGGAAGGAGGAAGTGCCCGCATGTCTCCTGTAGGATCGGCCTCTGGCTCCCAGAACCTGACCCCGACCCTGGAGCAGCCCGACCCCGTCAGCAGAGCCACTCAACAATACCTGGAGGTGCTGAAGAAGAACTACATGATCTGACATGACCCACTGATGAGTCTCCCTAAAAGCCCTGTGGAGTTTGTTTACTAAAGCTGCTGTTTTAAAAGTACGGTGCCTCTGTGGTCTTTAATGAATGGAACTGCTACTGTTCTCCCAAACATTTGCCTGCCATCTAAAAATGAGTTTATTTCTTTATTAGAACAGATTTGGAGAAATGTAGCATTGCATCACTTGTTATGAATGGGTGCCGTCAAAACGAGAGTCCAAAAAAAACTCACAATAATCTACAAGTGATCTCATTCTGACGGCACCCATTCACATCCATTGGTGAGCTAGCGATGCAATGCTACATTTCTCCAAATCTGATGAAGAAACGCACTCATCTACATCTTGGATTACCTGACGATACGTTTATTTTCAGTTTGGGCTGAATTATTCCTTTGGTGGCTAAGTCTACCTGAACATGTTTTTCAGAGTTTGCTGTAAAAACACCAGCAAGGGCCAAGCTTTCAACACTACCATCAGTTTGTGATCTTTAACTGAGTGTGACAATGCACTTTAGTGCCTCAGGAGCAAATGATCTGAGGTTTGGAGGTACATGTGAAGTGCTGCTTTCAGTGTTGTGTCTCCATTGCAAACACTCATATGTGGGTTTAGTTTATATGTGGATATATATATATGTGTGCATTCTGGCTGCTTTAATAGTCGAGGCATATTATAAAGAGTGTCACACTTGTACTGTTAATATTATTGCCAAGTAATGAAAGTGGTACATTCTAGACTATCGTGCAATATACTCAACGTATTTTAGTCTCAAACGACCAAACTCTGATTTGGAGATGTTTTTGGGAAATGAATGCTGTGCTTGAATGAGAGTGTGACCGTGCTCAGGATCAGTCTTCTCGTGTTTGTGTGTGTGTGTGAATCTCTGGAGTTTCAGATGTTGCATAAATTATATATTGTTAAACTTTTTTTTTAATTATTTTTTTTATATTGTGATATTTTCCTGACAGTTAAGCACAGTTTACCTCCAAATTCTCATTACTGAAATGAAAAAATGATTAAAGTGTGTGTGTGCACACGTGTGTAAAAAATATATTATATAGAAACTAATATATTAAAAATTAGATTTATTGTTAATTACAAAAACTGCCTAACTTTAATTTGGATAATCTCAATAAATCAATGTTTTTTGCATTGTGATATTTTCATTTAAACAGACGATTTAACTGATTTTACCCCACATCAGCATTGCTAGAATTATTATTTTTTTCTATTTAATTACAAATTAAATAATTCAGTAGAACAGACTCTTCCATGCATTTACAATTACACACTATACACACACACACACACACACACACACTTTTGTTGTGTTAATGACTGTTGGGAGGGAAATGTGTTCAATTGTTAATTGTTCAAAAAGTCTTAAAAATGATCTTTGTTTCATGCACAATGTTGTTTTTGTGCGCGTGTGGTGAAATATGACATAGCATGTTTTTAATAGTTTTCATCAGATTCATCTGTATGTTTTAGTTTTTTCGACTGAAATCTGTACCGTCTCTTCCAAGCATTTCAGTCTTGTTTCGGTCTTGAAATGTCTTAGCTGTTTAACTCGAGACGTTTCATAGCTACAAAATGAACATTGGGAATTTGTTGTGTTTGTTATCGTCTCAGACCAGTGGAAAACAGTGAATCACTTTCATTATGAATACAGAAATACACCTTTATTTATCTAATGAGTGAACACGAATAAACACTCAGTTCTGTGACAGCCGGCTTTCTCCTGAATCATTCAGAATAACCCAAAGTGATGGAGGGATATCTGACTGTTCGATGATGAGTCTTCAGCTCGTTCTCCAGCTTGGAGATTTAGTTTTAGTTTAGTTCAGTTTAGTTTCTTAATGAACATAGAAGGAGATATTAAGCATGTTTCATCTCAAGGACGTTCAGCTAAACATCTCATTTCGTGAAGTTAAATGTCGGTGGGTGGGTTGTTTGTTAGCATACTTTAAAGATCTGCTCTCGGTAAATGTCAGCCAGTTTATGAGCCGGTTTCAGTTCCTCCTGCAAAGCATGCTGGGGGGAAAAAAAAACATGTCTAAACTAAATAACAGATGAAGCAGAATGTGGTTCCTCCCTATAAAAAGGTTTTCAATCAAAACGTGCTTATCCTGCACAAAATTACAAAGAAATGTACAATTATGTAATTTATATGTACAATTTATTTGCACACCTATACATCTATTACATTTATGATAACAGATATATACAAGTTATATATCGAAATAACTTATTCAGGTCAGTACTAAAGAAAAAAATAACATGTATTTTACTGCAAGGTGTATTTAAACTTTTGACCCAGACTGAATTATTATTATTATTATTATTATTATATATTATGTGATCCTGAAAAACAAAACCAGTCATAAGTGTCAATTTTTTGAAAGTGAGATTTATGCATCATCTGAAAGCTGAATAAATCATCTTTCCATTGATGTATTTATTAGGATCAGACAATATTTGATCAAGATACAACTATTTAAAAATCTGGAATCTGAGGGTGCAAAAAAATCTATTGAGAAAATCATCTTTAAAGTTGTCCAAATGAAGTCCTTAGCAATGCATATTACTAATCAAAAATTAAGTTTTGATATAGTAACAATAGGAACTTTACACAATATCTTCATGGATTATGATCTTTATTTAATATCCTAATGATTTTTGGCATTAAAGAAAAATCGATAATTTTGACCCAAACAATGTATTTTGCTGAAAAATATTCCCCAGCGTTTTAAAACTGATTTTGTGCTCCAGGGACACATATATGATTCTATTAAAAATGTATAAAATTATGCATCAGTATTTTTACATAAAACTTTTCTCATCATGATCATATTTCGTGGTTCTTGGCATTAAAAAGTTTCAACGGCTCAATTCCAGGCATTTGTGCCATTTGTTATTTAAATATATAATTTCTGATATTCAGAATATTTATACAGATATTTCAAATTGTATATAGAATAAATTTTTGTGCAGGATGTTTTTTATTAAATATGTATTTGCAAATTAATTTTGTGTTAAGCAATATAATACATTTAATAAAGTTAATCATTAATACATTTATTAATATAAACTAACATTCAAAAGATTGAGTTTGGTACGATTTTTTTATTAAATTAATAATGTTATTCAACAAGAATGCATTAAATTGATCAGAAGTGACAGTAAAGTCATGTATAATGTTCCAAAAGATTTATATTTCAAATAAATGCTGTTCTTTTCAACCTCAAAGAATCAAAGAATCCTGAAAAAAAGTATAAATCAGAATCAGAATCAGAATCAGAATGAGCTTTATTGCCAGGTATGTTTACACATACGAGGAATTTGTTTTCGTGACAGAAGCTCCGCAGTACAACAGAATGACAGCGACAGAACATAAAACACATAATAAAAGAATAAAAAATACAAATATGTAGACAGTGAATGACAATATACAATGACAATTGTAGGCAGGTATATTACAAAGTGAAGTTATGTATGTACATATATATTGTGTGCAAAATTTAAGTGTATACTAAGTATGTGTGTTAGATAAATAAGTGTATGTGTATATAAATATAAAGTGTAGTGTGTTCGCCATTATTGTCAGCTGTTCATAAGATGGATTGCCTGAGGGAAGAAACTGGTCCTGTGTCTGGTCGTTCTGGTGCTCAGTGCTCTGTAGCGTCGCCCAGATGGCAACAGTTCAAAGAGGGAGTGTGCTGGATGTGAGGGGTCCAGAGTGATTTTGACAGCCCTTTTTCTCACTCTGGATAAGTACAGTTCTTGAATAGAAGGGAGAGTTGAACCGATGATTCGCTCCGCAGTCCGGACTACCCTCTGTAGTCTTCTGAGGTCAGATTTAGAAGCTGAGCTGAACCAGACAGTTACTGAAGTGCAGAGGATGGATTCAATGATGGTGGAGTAGAACTGTTTCAGCAGCTCCTGTGGCAGGTTAAACTTCCTCAGCTGGCGGAGAAAGTACAACCTCTGCTGGGCCTTTTTTACGATGGAGTCAATGTGAATGTCCCACTTCAGGTCCTGAGAGATGGTGGTTCCCAGGAACCTGAATGACTCCACTGCAGTCACAGTGCTGTTCATGATGGTGAGTGGGGGGAGTGCAGGGGGGTTTCTCCTGAAGTCCACGATCATCTCCACTGTTTTGAGCGTGTTAAGCTCCAGGTTGTTGAGAGTGCACCAAACAGCCAGCTCTTTTACCTCCTGTCTGTAAGCAGACTCGTCACCATCCTGAATGAGGCCGATGAGTGTGGTGTCATCTGCAAACTTCAGGAGCTTGACAGAGGGGTCCTTAGATGTGCAATCGTTGGTGTACAGGGAGAAGAGCAGTGGGGAGAGAACACAGCCCTGGGGAGCTCCGGTGCTGATTGTACGGGTGCTGGATGTGTATTTTCCCAGCCTCACTAGCTGCTGCCTGTCTGTCAGGAAGCTGTTGATCCACTGACAGACGGAGGTGGGCACGGGGAGCTGATTTAGTTTGGGCAGGAGGAGGTTTGGGATGATCGTGTTGAAGGCCGAGCTGAAGTCCACAAACAGGATCCTCACATAAGTCCCCGGTCTGTCTAGGTGTTGCAGAACATAATGCAGTCCAATGTTTACTGCATCGTCCACAGACCTGTTTGCTCTGTAGGCAAACTGAAGAGGATCCAGCAAGGGCCCAGTGATGTCCTTCAGGTGGGCCAGCACCAGTTTTTCAAATGACTTCATGACTACAGACGTTAGAGCCACAGGCCTGTAGTCATTTAGTCCTGTAATTTTTGGTTTCTTAGGGAAACCCAAAATATGCATCAAAGATTAATATTATAAAGTATAAAGCTTTATAATATTAATAATAAAATGTAATATTAAACAGTTTTTAACACTTATAATAATCAGAAATGTTTCTTGAGCAGCAAATCGGCATATTATTCTGATTTCTGAAGATCACGTGACACTGGAGATTGGAGGAATGATGCTGAAAATACAGCGGAGCATCACAGAAATAAATTACAGTTTAAAATATATTCACATAGAAAACAGTTCTTTTAAATTATAATAATATTTCACAATATTACTGATTTTACTGCAGTTTTGATCAAATAAATGCAGCCTTGGTGACCATGAGTCACACACACACACACACACACACACACACACACACATTAAACTACAACAATTTAGTCACTATTAAACGTTTACTACTGACACAAAGACAGAGGAAGAGACACTTAAAATTGTTTACTTTAGGATTTCAGACATAAATAGTGTTATTATTACTATTACAAATAATATTCATGAAAATATATTTTATAAAATCTTAAAATAGTAATAATTTTCGATTATTTCAATTAATATTTCACTTATTTGCATTTATCAGAAATATAGAAAAAAAAACGTAATCTTGTAAAATATTACTGCCATTTAAAATAACAGGTTTCTATTTTAATATACTTTTAAAATATAATTTGACATATACTGTATGGGATATTTTAAATATAAATGATATTCATCTTTTCTGCTCTTTTGAAGGAGGAGAATCCATTATCGCAGGGTATGGCATGAAACTAAAAAAGACTTTAATGTGATGCACTCAAAATACATATAATATATATTTAATTTAAATGTGTATATTATAGTTAACTTCTGCGCGCGTGCTCGCTTTTAAAACACGTCTGTTAGAAACCGGAAGTCTCCGTTTATTGGAGCGCGTTCTCCCTGCGTCGCGTTTGCGCAGCATCAACGCAGCCTGACGTCAGCTTCCAGCAGCAGTCGCCTGTCAGTTCTACACTATTTCCTGCTGACACACTTCGCTCTGGGATTGATTTAGATAAGAGTGGCCTTTAGAGCTAGAAAAACTTGTTTGACAGCTGCTGATAGCATGCGAGCTAATGGTTAGCAGTGCAGGAGGAGTCATGCTCTGGTCAAAGTAGAAACGCTGTATTGTTTCATCTTCTATTTCGAGGAAAAACATGGCAGAGGTGTTTTCCCGCTTGAGTATGTTTAGAATCGGGTGGAGAGGCGTGAGATTGAGCAGGAAAGTCACTAATGCAGCTGCTTCTGCGCAGACGCAGCGCCGCTACAGCACAGTGAGTACACGCTCATTATTGTTATTCATAATTCAGCCTTCAGTTATAAAAATAATAATAATGAGCCATCAAACAACCCCTAGACCACAGCAAAACGAGTAATGTCATGGGCAAACAGGCTTGTGTGCTTGTTTTGTTTCCATAAGTTTCGATTCAAAATCTGGCTGTGTTTCAAAACGTAGTGAGCTGCCTATCTAGACAGCATTCTCGGTCCAAAGATGAACATATTATATTATAATCAAATGCGTGTGTGTGTGTGTATATATATAGTAATGTTGTACATTTATATATATTATATGGCTATATAATTTTATTTTGTAAAATCTAAAAATTAATAAAATCTGTATAATTTTATTATATATATATAAAATTAATAATTATATTATTAACTTATTTTAGGTGTAATATTTAATTTTACATTTATATGCTTATATATATATACTCAAAAATGTTTCACAAAAAATGTGCAAAAGCCTCTCAAGGTTTCACTTTCGTTTAGCGGGAAATGTGATAAGAGTCTAAAGGCGGGAATAAAACAGTGTCATTAGGGGGCGGTGTGTGGCCTCATGGTTCAGTTTGGGCCTGAACTGATCTGTAACTTGAACGTTGTAGGTTCAGATCCCGACTGAAATTATCACCATTGTGACCTTGATCAAGACACTGAACCTCTTGAAAAACTGAGGTTGACCAATGAGTCCAGTTGGTCACTTTGGATAAAATTGTGTGCTTGTACAAACTTTGTTTTGAGGATGTGTGTGAAGGGGATCGCAGCTTGTTTGGGCTTCTCTTTGACATCGACGGGGTGCTGGTTCGTGGACGGACGCCGATCCCTGCAGCCAAACAGTGTTTCAGGAACCTGGTGGACAGTGATGGAAAATACAAGGTCCCTGTGGTGTTTGTGACGAATGCGGGAAACTCTCTCCGAGAAACCAAAGCCGAGCAGCTGTCTCGTCTTCTGGAGGTCGAGGTGAGACACTAATATTCACACCCTGTGGGGAACGTGAGATGTTTGCATGAGTCTGAGAGTGAGACAGGACAGTTTGATCTCTCCACACAGGTGTCTGCAGACCAGGTGGTGCTATCCCACAGTCCTCTGCGGGTTTTCTCTCAGTTCCATGAGCTGTGTGTGCTGGTGTCCGGACAGGGACCCGTCGTGGAAGTCGCACACAAGTATCCTTCTTTACCTTGACTTTAATGACTATACTTGGTTAATAGTTACAAATAATTACAATTATAAAAATATCATATTATATTATAATAATTCATTACAATATATTAAAAATAATGTATTATTTATAATAATTATTGTTATTTATTACTATTAAAATACTTAAATAATTACAACTATTTTTTTATTTATTTAGCATATTTATAATTACTATAGTTAGGTTATAATTATTAGTATTATGCAAATTATTGCAAATGTGTAATAATAATATATATACTTTAATAATATAATGAATACATACTATACTATAATAGTTCATTTAATAAATAATAAAATTAAAATAAATAAAATATAATTTAATTGATTAAAATATCATTAAATTACATTTGTAAATTATAATACATTCATAATAAATTGTATTTAATAATACATTTCTGTAATTATAATTAAGAGTATACTTTAGTAGTTATAAATATATTTTATAATTAAGTTTATTACAGTATGTATATAATAAAATATAGAATTTAAAAATATAGAAATTTATTGAAAATATATATTTATATATATATAAATTATATAAAATATAAATTACATGTACTATAATAAAAAAAACTGTGGGAGTGTGTGTGTGTGTGTGTGTGTGTGTGTGTGTGTGTGTGTGTGTGTGTGTGTGTGTGTGTGTGTGTGTGTGTGCGTGTGTGTGCGTGCGTGTAAGTGTGTGTGTGTGCGCTTGTGTGTGTGTATATAATGTAATTAGTTTGTTTTTAGCTGTCCTTGACCAGATAAACTCCAGTGTAGGTTTCAAGAACGTTGTGACCATTGACATGTTAAGGGAAGCCAATCCTCTCCTGGATGTAGTGGATCACAACCGCAGACCCAAAGACACGGTGAGTAGAAACAATGATAGTCAAATACATCCTAATCTCAACCTTTGATTATATATATCGCACTTAATATTCCCCAGAATCCCCCGTCTAAGGATTTGCCACCAATAGACGGTAGGTTTCTTTCCACTGGAGTCACGTTCTGTTCTGGAGATCTGTGTCTATACTCATCTGCGTTTACGCTCACTTTATAGCCATCGTCCTGTTCGGTGAACCTGTCAGGTGGGAGACCAGCATACAGCTGATCACTGATGTGCTCTTGACCAATGGGAGGCCAGGAAACCCTGTGACATCACTGCATTACCCACACATGCCTGTGCTGGCCTGCAACATGGATCTCCTGTGGATGGCTGAAGCCAAAAACCCTCGGTTTGTTTTTATTAATTTTTTTTATTAACTATAGCATGACACATTAACAAGGACTGATGCTTGATTTCCTTTAGATTCGGTCATGGCATGTTCCTCGTGTGTCTGGAGAGCATCTATAAGAAGATAACAGGCTGTGAGCTGAAGTACGAGGCTCTGATCGGGAAGCCCAGCGTTGTGACTTATAACTATGCTGAGCTGCTCATTAGAAAACAGGCCGAGCAACTGGGCTGGACCCGACCGGTCGAGAGACTTTACGCCATTGGGTAAGCCATCCACAACTTGTTTTGAACATTTTATTAACCTTTGAAGTTCAATCCATAGCATACACTACTGTACATAAGTGTGGACTAATTAGGTTTTTAAAAGAAGTCTCTAATGTTCACCAGGGCTGCATTTATTTGAAGAAAAATACAGTAAAAACAGCAATATTGTGAAATATTATTACGATTTAAGATAACCGTTTTCTATGTGAATATATATTTAAATATAATTTATTTCTGTGATGCAAAGCTGAATTTTCAGCATCATTCCTCCAGTCTTCAGTGTCACATGATCTTCACATGATTTGCTGCTTAAGAAGCATCTCTGATTATTATGAGTTTTAAAAGCTGCCTTATATTTTTGTGGAAACAAATGTACATTTATTAAGCGATTCTTCGACAAATTACAATAGTTAAGAAAAACATAATTTATTTAAAACTGTCACCTTTGAGCAGAAAACACTATTTCAGAATCATAAAATCACTTATTTAAAGGGATAGGTCACCCAAAAATGCTCTCAAGCCATCCTAACCCATTATAAAGCATGACTTTGATTCAATACGTCTCTGATTGTATTCATCTGAAAGATGCATGTCGTATACACATAGTAGTCTTAAATTTTAATGTGAACTATCCCTTTAGGCTTTTGAGCATTCGTGATGTTTGATGCATGTGTATCTCTCTCACAGTGATAACCCAATGGCTGATATTTACGGTGCAAACCTGTACAACCGCTACCTCAAAGCGATGCATCGCACCCGTGCACAGGTGCATGCGCAGGGCGGCTCGAGCAGCCAGGTGACCGCAGACCTGCAGTGTGACGCGTCCGACGATGCCAAGCGCTCCGGACGGGTGATGGTGGGAGGCTCGTTCGATCATCGTCTGCCTGAAGGCTGCAGCTCCATCCTGGTCTGCACCGGCGTCTATAACCACCAGGACTTGCCCTCGGACCCGGAGCAGACGGTCACGGAGCAGCAGATATTCCACGGTCACCGGGACTTCCGCTTCGACCCCAGCCTGACCCAGCCTTCGTTCGTGGTCCATGACGTTCAGGACGGAGTGGAGCTGGTCTTCCAGCTGGAGGGTTGGCCACTGCAGTAAATCATCGAGTATTAACCCATATCTACCCCGATTATAATTCGTGTCAACACAGGAAGTGTCCATTGCGTCTACAGAGTTTTGACCTCAGACCACAAAACAAAAAAAGTCGTCATAAGGGTTAATTTTTCTAAACTGAGATTTATAAATTTAGACGAAAGCTGAATAAATAAGCTTTCCATTGATGCATGGTTTGTAAGGATCGGACAATATTTGGCTAAATGCATATTACTAATAAAAATTAAGTTTTGATATATTTACATGAGTAAAATTACACTATGGAACATGAAATCCTAATGATTTTTGGCATAAAATAAAAATATATAGCAATATATTGCTACAAATATAACCGTGCTACTTAAAACTGCTTTTGTGCTCCAGGGTCACATTGCATTTTTACATACAGCTATTTGAGCCCTTTTATTTCTCCTGTCAGTCTAAAATGATTTTACACCTATGTTAACTGATTGCATTGAATTTGATTTGTTAAATACTCTAGGATGTAATATTTTTAGTCACTTGCCCTCTAATTGAACTCATCTTTTGTATTTAAAAGGCTGTTTCCAGAGTAAATATAAATAAAGTAATTATAAGGGTGTGGTAATGCTTGCAACATTTTGGCACAAAGGTGCATTATCTTTTGTCAGTAGTGTAACGATGCATGAAGCACAGATCACAACAGCTAAAAATAGACTTTTATGTGACTGCATAAACATATTATTCAGAGGCCCATTTATGCTACTTTTTTGCTCATAATTGCGACTTTATATTTTCTCAGTGTGATAGTGTCTAACAATATTACTTCTCTTATTTCTTCAACGTTTGTGTAATTTCACAGAGACCAAAAAAAGTCCATTAACTATTCAAGCTCATTTCTGCTTTAGATAAGAAAAGCGACTTTGTATCCCACATTTGCTACTTTGTTGCTACTTTCAACGAATTGTGTTTTGATGCAGTTACATAAAACGTAAATTTTTGTGCTAGTTTTATTAAAATACAGTGTTTTCATGCATTTTGCTGTCGTTGGCGTTTAAGATGATTCGCTTTGACATGACCTCAAGTCAGTTAATGGTGTTCTCTGAAATATTAGCCGTTAAACGTTCACATACAGTACGCCTCAGTTAGTTTGAGTAAATCTGCTGTAAAACACTGTACCACTGTTCTTTCTATCTGTTTTTCTGTGTGAACGGATCATAGGACAACGCTGATCTGTGATCTGTTTAATAGCCTGTATTGTTTAGGTTTACGAAAGAACAAGATACTGTACATTTATTTGACAGTTTTTAACATGTTAAGCATTTTATTGTACTCTACACAACCTACTGTTGAATAAACGTCCCATAAGAGGTAATCCGTAACATTGTACTTGTGTATACAGAGTTCATTCATTTAATGCAATTTTACATTTTCTGGGATATCTGATTCGTTTTTAACTCCACGTCCACCATGTTGCATTGAGGCTGTAAAAATATGATATTGGTAAAACAGATCTAGCAAATGATCCAGTGCGTATTTGTGTTTTACAGCGTTGAGAAATCTAGCCAATCACAGACATATCTGTTGAACTTCTGGAACTCGGTGGCCAATCAGAGCAGTCGGAATCCACTCAACAGAGTTATTCAGTGCTGAGTTCCTTTCAACGAATCATTTGTCAGTCAGCAGTCACATGACCCCTTCTCCAGGCGTTCTCCTTCATCGATTGGATGAGAGTCTGAGTGCAGGTAAACAGTCTGTGAATCTGATTGGCTGTCCTGAGGGACTGTTCCTCCGTACTGTGCTATGAGTTCTCGTGCCATCAGTTCGAAGGCCTCCTCGATGTTGTGATGCTGTTTGGCGGAGGTCTCGAGCGCCGCTAGTGCACCTGTGCGCTCCGCTAGCGTGCACGCATCCTCAAACAGCACCTGCCTCTGTGCCTCCAGGTCACACTTATTACCTGCAGGGCGCAAAATATATCAGGAATATCTAGTTTATCTGCTACTAAAGTTCTCAGCAGGGGCTATTATTTGACGCAATGAATCCATGACATTCTCCGTTACAGATGGATGATCTCGGCAAAGGAGAAGTGCTCACTAACACAGATTTAGACAGATTTGTGAGCAATATCTAAGAGAAATATGACTTTTTTTGTACATAGAAAAAGTCTTAGATCTCTGAGTTTAGCTCATGAAAAAAGGGGCAAAAACAAAAGTGTTGCGTTTAGTATTTTGTTCAGTGTATATATCATATTAATAAATTCAGAAATAAAAATATTTCATTAATCATACAATTTTATTCAATTTTTATGAGACATAATAAAAATATAAAATATTGAGATAATTTAAAGTATAATAAATTTAAAAACAATTATTTTAAATTGTAATAATATATCATAAATATTACATTTTTTTTCTGTATTTTTGATCAAATAAATGCAGGCGTGATGAGCAGAAGAAACTTCTTTCAAAAACATTAAAAATAGTAATGTTTCCAAACTTTTGGTCTGTATGTAATGTATATATATATATAATGTAAATTCAATATGTTAAATACTTGCATATTAATTATTAATCGATAATATAAATACTGGTCTCATAAAAATGTTATACAATTTTATTTTTGTATTTAATTTAATATAATTCATTAATATGTCAGCTGACTGCCAAAACAGTGTGTGACTCTTAGCTCTGACCTATCAGAACGAAGACGAGGTTGGCGGCTCCATACTGCTCCACACCATGGATCCAGTGCGGCAGAGACTCGAAGGTGGCTCGTCGGGTCAGATCGTATGCAATCATGGCCCCGTGGGCGCTTCGGTAGTGACTCTGTGTGATGGTGCGGAAACGCTCCTGTCCCGCTGTGTCCCACACCTGCATCTGATCCCAAGAACATCGCACAGATCCACACAGACACAAGTGACATCTCTTTACAATCTGTAGAGCCTCTTCTAGACCGAAGAGATCTCAACACTGTGTGCACAACTGATGAGATCCAGTCAAAGGTCAGAGGTCAACATCAAACATTTCAGACTGTATATTGACTCGAATTCTTATTTTATTTCAGTTTGTACTATTCTATTTTTATAGAAAAATATCTATGTTTTTAATAATAATAATATATATAATAAATAATTGTATGCATTGTTTTAATTATACATGCACACACTTGTTTCTATAACCTCACCTTCACTCTCTTCCCGTCGATGTCTATGGTGCGAACGGTGAAGTCCACTCCAATAGTGTTGTGTTGGCTGTCACTGAAGAGCCCAGACTTGAAGCTGTGGATCACGCAGGTCTTTCCCACATTACTGTCACCAATCAGGATGATCTTGAACAGAAAGTCACAGCCGTCTCCATCGTCCTGCCCTGTGGACTGCATTTCTGCAATAAATACTAGTGGATTGTGACCCACAGACCGCCAAATGATTCATTCACGGCACAAATGTCACAGTTCCAGTGTCGTTTTCACCATATCTGCAATCTTTTCTGCAAGCTAGCACTAAAACGGACGTGTTAAGAAATCTCCATAGTGCATAAAAACAAAGCGAGTCGACCTCGTCACAAAGCATTAACTCAACACTCATGTCCTTTGGTTTCTGTGAAACACTCAAGCGTCGAATGCAAACAGACACACCCCGTCTACCTGCGTCTTGAGGCGAGACGTCCAGTCTCCTGCCCACCTGCACCACTGCATCTCTGGGAACTGCAGTTTGTTTACAGTCTATTGGGAAACAAAAACATGCATATTGAAAGTTGACTAGTCGCACATTATAAACTAGTCTTCTACACTACAGAAAGAATATTTAGTGGCACTTACAGTGTCTCTGCTCCAGTGTGTTTATGAGAATGTGAAGGGATGAAATCTACAGTATTGTGCGTAAACTGTGAATGCACACACACCCACACACACTCATGCTCACGCCGGACAATGCACTCATCTGTGTGAGGGGTGCGTCTGGCTCTCGGCCCGGTCCAGAGGTCAGAGGTCTTCGTGTCTGGTCACAAGTTGACTCGGGGAAATGCAGATAAGCTAATGACTCCTTCTGTTCGACTCAGAAACAGTCTTTTGTTAAACTACACCATGGCAGTCTACTGTGCACGAGAGCAGACACTGACTGCTTTGAAAACCATGCACATCAAAATGTACATGTGGAACGAGACTCATTTATTTGTCACATTTTTAAAATGAAACATGAGTATTTGCTTCAAATAAATAAATAAATAAATAAATTCATATTGTGTGTTGGTTTGTGGGTGTTAATTTTTTTGTTTTCTATAAATGTATACAAATTATTTTTATTAAAACTTGCATTTAAAATAATTTATTTATTTGTACATGGGTCAAAGACATTAATATGTCCACATCAAAAGAAATTAACTTCAGTGATTTTATGTCCATGAAGCACATTAAATGTGAGTAAAGTGTCTACTTTTAAGGTTTCAAATAAGTTTGTGGAGAATAAAATGTTAAAATGTGGTGAAATAATGTAACATTGTTATTTAGTGTAACACAATATTTATGTAAAAATTCAAACTACATGCCTTTTCTGACTTGTACATATAAAAATATATAAAATAATAAGAAAGCATACTACATTGTATTGTGTTTTAAATGAGTAAAAAAGTTCTTGCTCGCAAATGGGCAGTGCCTGGGATAGTGGCAAATTACTAATAAACTAAGTAGTATGTTGACTGAGTAATTAGTCTCAGAGGAAAATGGATATTTTTTTTTTTTTTTTTTTTGCTCTGAAAAAAAAAATTGCAATTAAATTGAATGGAAAACTTTTACAATTTTGGAGAGGGTGGGGGGGGGGGGCAACAACAATTTAAAGCAGTATTATACTTATTGTTTTTATGCTTTTATGCAGTTTTTTACGTTTATTTATTTTTATTTATTATTTTCTCAAATGTTAAATATTTATTTTATTTATTAATTAAATTATATATATAAGTGTATAACCCGTTTAACTAACTCACCATTTATTCAGTTTAATCGCACGATATTCCGTTGAACCGCTTTTGTTTCGCATTATAAAAATCTAGAGCGTCCTCCACCCTCAAGCTCCGCCTCCTTCACTTACATCCGCCCACTCAACACGTCAATCACACCAATCCTGAAAAACGATTGGTTGCGCTCCTGTAACCAAGCACGCATAACGGAAGCCTTGTTTCTTAGCAACGAGGCGCCTGCGTCATAAAGACAAGAAAACACGTGTTGATTGCTTTGCTTTTTATTGACGTAATCAGAATAACAAGAGTTTAATATATGATAATATGAAAAACATAAATAAAGATAAAGTTCTATTATAAAGTAATAACGCTGGTAAACACATTAAAGACTTATAGTAATGCATTTCTAGCTAAATAAGATAAGTAGATTACTACAGCATAATATTTATCCAGCTAGTCAAACTTTAAACTCTTTGAAATACATTTTTCTTAACTATTATTTTTTATTCACTAATTTTTATTTATATTTATTATTTATTCACTATAAAGTTTTTCCTGCTTGCTATATAAATAAGAATAAGAATAGCAAATTTAATGACTATGATATAATTATTTTTGATTGAGGTGTGCTTTGTTTAGATGTTTACATATTTTTAAATGTTTGTATTTCAATCCAGTGCTTTATTTTATTTAGTATTTTTTATGTTTGCATTATGAAAAAGGAAAACCTTTTGTCACAGAAAACGATTACATTTTATAACACACTGTATATACATTTTCATTTATTTATGATACATTTGATCAATTCTGTCCATTTGAGAAACTACATTGGGGTCGTGAACAATATCACCTGACTCCCCAAATAAAATAGTATAAAATATAAGTGAGTCTTGAATTTATAACTTTTTTAACCACACTACAATGCATATTTTCACTTTGCCTAAAGTTTTTAACCATTTTTGGGCGCCATTCATGTCTAAATGTCTATTCTAGCCGTAGTTGTTTGTACAAACCTCTCTTTTGTGTCTGTTCCTGCTTACTATCGAGACAAAAATCACTGCAGAGATCATCCCCAGCAACATTAGGCCCATGAGAGAAGCATACACTAAATAGAAAGTGTCCAGCTGAGGGGTCACGTATGTTAAATGAACCCTGCGGCTAACACACCATGGACTCTCAAACGACTCCAAAACCCTGCAGCGATATGAGCCACCGTCCTGGATCGAAAGCTCAGATATGGTAATGTGATTGGGGTTTGATGCATTCAGCCGCTTCTTCATGTCCTCTTTCACAAAATAGCTTTTTTTGTCGACTAGTAGATCTTCTGAGTTTTGGTTGTACTCTTTGTACCACTGTACTCTGGCAAAGTATGACAGATTGGAAACGCACATCAACTCGGCACTGTCACCCGAAGCAAATGTGATATTGATGGGATCGAGAACGGAGCAGACGATAATGTTGAGTTCATTAAATGTCTCAAATTGGGAAAAACAGATGTATGTTCCAGTGTGGTACGGCATGAGGTGAGGAATAACCAAAGAGTAGTTACTAGTCTCTGTCGCGTTCAACATATTATTTCTTTCATCTGTTGATCGATTGGGAGTTATCCAATATATGTCCTCAGATGAAGATTGTGTAACTCCACAGGGCAATGTGTAACTCTCTCCTGAGACGAGGAAGATCTCCTGTCCGTCGATGTATAGTTCAATCCTCTTGTGGTTTTGGCATTGGTTGTCCCTCCAAACCAAGCAACTAAAAAATCCATCGTCTGTTCTTGAAGTTTCTGATAAATGAATCAAAGAGCCTTCGTTCAGGACCTTCACTCTGCTCCTAAGAGCATCAGGAATGATCTCCAGAGACACGCTGCTATCCAGAATCATTTCACTCGCCAATCTGAGACTTCTTGGTTTTAAATTCTGAAACACCTGAAGAGTTTCTCCACGACTGGAATTGAGCGTCTGACAGGAGATGTGCGCAGTTTCACCGTGAAGGTAATACAGTTTCTCTTTTTCCTCCATCTGAGCACAAACTATCACGTGAAAGCATCTTCTCTCCATGAGCAGCCCATTCTTCCTGCATTCAGAGAAATACTCTTGATTTTCTGAAATATTCAGTAGGAAATATGCTGAGCTGGCATCTCTGGTGGAGTAATTGCTCAAAACGCGAGACTTGTCTGGATTTAACTTATACACGAAGACGTCTAGGTATATGCAGGGTATCTGAAGCACGGCTTCACCCTTAGATCCAAACACATAGAGAACTTCTTGCTCGAGAGACAGACTTGTGTTTATTAGAAGCATCAATAAAGAGAAAACCCTCACAAACGGTGACATCTTCTCTCTGTATGAGTTATCATTTTTGAGTGCCTTATCATTAAAGTAAGGGTTGCACAACATATCCTCTCAAAATATTCCGGAAATGAAAAAAAGATTAAGCTGCTCAAGCTGACAACATTTTATCATTGGTATAAAACTTCCATGAACAATCTTTAACTTCCATGCATTCTTAGAAATAAAGGTTCTTTATTGGCATTGGTTCCATGAAGATCCTTTACCATCCATGGAACCTTTGCATTCCACAAAAGTTGTTTTTACATATATATAGATGTGTGTATATATATATATATATACATATAGTAGAAAAGGTTCTTCAGCATGTTAAAATATTCTTAACAGTAAGAAAAAAATGGTTGTTTTAAGAACTGTTCACAGAAAGCTTCTTTGGGGAACCTCCTTTTTGAATCTTTATTTTATAGAGTGCAAAATAGTTTTTTCACAAGCAATGCAATAGAAGAACCATTGAAGTTAACTTTCTTAAAAGAAAATTTGTTTTCTTAATCTAAAGAACATAGTTCTATACTATAAGGAACCAGGGCCGTCGCCAGAACAAACCAAATGGGGGGGCATTTAATTTTCATAGGGGGGCACACTTTTTTTAATGATCTGAGACAGACCATAGCAACAACCCATATTAGGCTATAACTAAAATAGACCACAATAGTCTTGTTTTGTTCAATTATTCAAATAAAATACTTCACCGTATGATCTCAACGTCTCTACTACGGCGTGCGCACTATTGAACACTCGACATGGGAAGCAGAATGCTGCATCAGTTTTGACACTATATTCAAGCCAGTCACAAGTCTGATACCATGAATACACAAAGGAGCGATTTTTATTATTATACAACTGAGCAGGGTATCGCTGTAAAATGATCCGATTAGGTCCTTCATTTCCAAGATCATCAATGGCCTGCAGCTTTGGCCCAGTCACAGCCAGAGCGACGGCAATCACGTCATCACTAGTAGTAGGCCCATTCATAATTAGACCCGCTGCTCTGTCTACGCTGTGAAATTGTTTCTCATTAGACAAATTCTCCAATCCTACCATCTCATTAGCTCCAGAGTCGTCTCCACACACGTTGGTGTTGGTCAAAGTCGTCTTTTTCACCGACGAATCTTTAAACCACTTTCTTATATCCATACTGTAGCTTTTCTGTACAAAACCGCCAAAAATTTATTCTGAGATCGCATGCTATGCGCAGCTCAGCTGCTCAAAGGAATTGCGTATAAACAATACAATACTGAATGCTTAACTAAATGAATTGCATGATTTATATATACATATACATATACTTGCAGACAAACTGCATATTGTAATTTGAATTAATAAAACTTCTAACACAAAAATAACATATTGAAAGGTCTGCTGCTGGAGACTTGCCATTGGCTGTTGTATTTGAATAATTAATGAGGTAGGTCTTTGCAAGGTTTGGGTGCTGTTTTGGGATGTTTTAACAGTCATTTCTGAATATAATTATATTTAAAATTATGTTCTGTGTAATAATGTGTTGAATAATGAATTGTCTGAATCATTTCTGAAGGTAATGTGTAATGTGCATTTCTAGTGTTACCGTTGTAGTGATTACTGTTCCTGTGAGCCAAGTTCTGCTAAAACAAAGTCATTCTCGTAAAGATGTAAATCAAAAACATGTAATTAAAAACATCTAATGCAAATCTGGATGATTGTTCTGTGCGTAAATTTTAGGGGGTCACGAATTAAAGGTTATGGCCAATTTGAAAATTTACGAGCGCGAATCTTTCGTGATTCGTGATCCCGCTCCGAACTCCCGAACTGATTCAAATGATTCGCGAAGCCTCTCCGATCTCCCAAACTGACTCAAATGATTCGCGAACCCGCAACGAACTCCCGAACTGATTCAAATGATTCGCGAACCCGCTCCGATCTCCCAAACTGACTCAAATGATTCGCGATCCCCATAACTGACTCAAATGATTCGCGAACCCGCAACGAACTCCCGAACTGATTCAAATGATTCGCGAAGCCTCTCCGATCTCCCAAACTGACTCAAATGATTCGCGAACCCGCAACGAACTCCCGAACTGATTCAAATGATTCGCGAACCCGCTCCGATCTCCCAAACTGACTCAAATGATTCGCGATCCCCAAACTGACACAAATGATTCGCGAACCCACTCCGAACTCCCGAACTGACTCAAATGATTCGCGATTCCGCTCCGAACTCCCAAACTGACTCAAATGATTCGCTATCCCGCTCCGAACTCCCAAACTCAGTCAAATGATTCGCGATCCCGCTCCGAACTCCCGAACTGACTCAATCTGCCTAGGGCACCAACTTCCAGAGCGTTCACCATGCAGTTGCTCCAAAAATAAAAAAACCTTCCTCCATTCTCCCATCCGTGCTCGCAACCGCTCGCACCTCATGTTTGCGGCTTTTTTTTGCAACATATCATCAAACTGTGATAACTGTGACTAAATTCAGTATATACACGTCTGCCATATGTTGCCACCCCTCAAAAATTCCTGCTCCCTTCTCGCCACCCCATCAATATTTTTCTAGATCCGCCCCTGCATGGAACCATCAATCCCAATAATAATAATAAAAAAGCATGTCACTTTTTGGGGAAATGTAACTTTTTGTTGCAACTTTTTAGGGAGTTAAAAAGGTTCTTTAGATTACTAAAATGTTCTTCACACTAAGAAAAGAAGGTTCTTTTAAGAGTTGTTCTTTGGGGAACCAAAAACTGTTCTTCTATGTCATGGCATCGCTGTAAAAAAAAAAAAACATTTTGGAAATTTAATTTGTAAGAGTGGCTTGCAAAAACCAGCCTTGAGCAGTTGAGATGGCTTTAACCAGTTACTCATAAACTACTTGATATTGCACAACACTCTTCTTTCTTCTCTAATTTTCTCAGCATATTAATCATGATAATACGATATCTCCACAAACTGTTTTAGTAAGTAAAACGCTTCTAAGAATTACCAAATGCAAATGTTTCCTTAATTAGTGTATAGGCAAGTATCACTGTTGCTCATTGTGAAGAATCCCATTGAAGAAGTGCACCAAATGCACAAGCAGCCAAATTTAGCCTTCATGTTTCTACTCCAGAGAAGATCAAATGATCTGAACTGCTCTCTACATTCATATGAGAGACTCCCAAGACATCTGATCCTTAAATAAGACATCAGGGAGATCTCTATTAGATCATCTGAGCTATATAAATATTGTCTTGGAAGAGAACATGAGCTGCACACTTAGAGTTGTGCATCAAATGCAGTAACATCAGAGTCATGTTATTTTCACATCACTGAACGTATTGCAATCTTAAAAATCAGATTTTGTACTTTTTTTTTTTACTTTGCAGTTTTCAGTCTTGAAGATAGTGCTGGGAAATACTGTAATCTTGATGTGATTCAAAGGTGAAATGAATGTCACAGACACAGAGTTGTTAACCCTTTCATGATCTAGAACACCAAGACAAGCTGAATATCCCTCTGAACAAGTGCGAATTTAGTATTATTCATATACTTTTGTAGTTTTTATTTCTATGCACTAAATACTGTAGTCTCTGTGATGCCGAACCAATGTGAGTTCACCATCAAAAGGATTAATGACTTAATTAATGCATAAATAAATACAATTCAATCATCTACCAAACCCCTGTATCCAATTCGTTCTTTTTTGAAACATAAAATTAGAAATTTTGAAGAATTTTACCCTACTGTTCTCCTCAATACAAAGGACAAAAAAACAACAACAAAAACATATTAAATGGACAAAAAGCACCATGAAAGAAACATATGTCTATTATTATGTATATGACTTTGATAACCTTCCACGAGGAACAAAATTGAATATGAATTATTCACTCTCAGTCTTTCCATTGAATCTCATTTTCATCTCTGAATATTCAACAGACAATAATCTACAAAAGTCTCTTTCTGTGTTCCAAAGAAGAAAATCATTGAGGTTTGAAACACTGGCGGCGCCAGGGGGGGTTTTGGGGGGTCTCAAGACCCTGCCAAAAATGCCTTGACCCCCCATTTGACCCCCCCAGCCTCTTCCTGATTAAAAATATATATATTCGGGTTAAAGATCCAAAAATGTTTCTCTTCAAACTACGCAGAACAATAATAAATAATAATTATTTCGACATTTATTCATACACTGAACCGAGAACCGTTTCTGTCGGACGCGTCCGATTCGAGAACCGATGAGCTGATGATAACTGCGCATGCGTGATTCAGCGTGAAGCAGACTGACACAGAGCGCATCTGAACCGAACTGATTCTTTTGGTGATTGATTCTGAACTGATTCTTTGCTAATGTTATAAGCGCGGGTAAACCGAAGGCTTGAATGAAGGGCAATCATCGCCAATGACGGCATTACATCGAGCGCAAAACCATTTTTTTTTCAGCTGGTTTATTTGATCGAATTGTCCGAAAGAACCGGTTCACTTGAGCACCTGCTCCTTTGCCCCTTAAGTGCCCTTTTGTCAAAGCATAATTTCCTCAATTTTTTTTTTTGTAATAACATAAACTTTTGTGAATGCCTGCCCACGCCCAATCATAATATTAGTACAATTTATTTATAATAATTTAGCCGTAAATAAAATGACCAACATGATGACAGTTCACCTGACTACGACCTCATCCAACTGGGAAGATTCCTCATGCTGCACTCGCATTTTTTTAATTGCTAGAGGATATTTTCAACATCGTGGCAGCTGGTAAGTGGTGTTTCATTCTCAGCGAAGTGATTTTGGTGTTTATTTACTTATTATTATTTTACAAGAACGATGTGATGTGAGAACATGCAGATACGTTGTTTATATTGCTGTGTGTAGCCTGTAGTGTAGATAGCGTGCTGTTTGAGGGAGAAAAGTTTCACAGGCATCGAGGGGTCTGGTCTTTTTTATGTTATTTGAATAAACTTTTATTATATTACAGTACTTATTTATTTTAACACGCTTATTCAGATTTTCTCATTCTCTGAATTATAATTATAAAAATAAAAACAATTCAGATTTTAAATGTGATGCAAATATTTTTTCTACAATAGCAACAGTGTTAACAACCGCAAGACCACTTTAGCCTGTAAACTCAATAATATCTATCTGGAAATAAATGTAAAAATATCAATGTCAATAAAAATGCATAATATACCTGACTTGAAAGTGCAGTGTGAAGGATATGAATTACAAATGTAGCCTGTCATTTGTTTACATTGCAAAGGTGTTTTTGTTGTTTAGTAGCAGAAATATGCAGTTATTAGCCATGTCCACTGTATTTTTTGTTGGTTTTCATGAGACCCCCCTTGAAAAGACAAGGACCCCCCCATTGCCCCCCCAATCAAAATTGTCTGGAGCCGCCACTGGTTTGAAATGACATTTCCAAATACAGTACAGTAGTCTATTGGTCTTTGTTGGTTAAATCTTTTACACACACACACACACACACACACAAACACACAGCATTTTTTATCTATAAAACAAGCAAACACGACACAGTAAATACGACACTATATTTGTGGGCCCGTAAATTACAAATCATTTGTTGAAAAACCCACATCACTTTCCAATATTCTAAACTAAAACAAACTCATCATCAGAATAAACTACAAAAGTTTACACCTAATAATTGTGCTATTTTTTCTTGGAATTAAAAATAAAGTTAATTGTGACTTCTCATCTCACAATTCTGACTTCACTTCTCAAAATTGAAAGAAAACGTCTGAATTCTGAGATAAAGCCAAAATTACTTAAAACATTATATATATAGCCTACTGTATATCTCCCTTGGTGGGAACATGCTGTCTAAACAACCAAACAGTGATGCACAAATTGTTTATCATAATTTTGAACACATTTGAAACAGATTAATTAAGAGTAAAACGTAAGTGGAAAAATCATGCACATTTATCTTCACTTATGTATTTCGTCAAACACAGAAGTAGCCTGAGCTATTTGACCCTTTGAGCTCTTTAGATAATATTTTAAATGAATCATAACTCAATTAATTAAATAGTGTCAATGTGAAATTATCTTGGTTAAAAATGATCTAAATTTAATCGGACTATCTCTTGACTGAAACTCAGACATTTGTGAGTGTCCGTCCACACAGTGACCAGCAGATGGCAGTCTGGCTCTGAGCTGGACAGTTGATTATCAAAAATGCAAAAAAAAAAAAAAAAAAAAAAATATTTAAAGGCAAAAATGGCAAAAATGGCCATGATTTTTATGCTCTGACTATCATTAATATTAATATATCTCCATGTATGTTTATCTTTTATTTCTCAAAAAGTTATTTTAATATTCTATTCTATTCAGTGCTTTAAGTGGCCCAAAAGAGGTGCTGGTACTCTATTTTAGCTATATATATATATATATATTAGGGCTGTCAAATGATTAAAATTTTTTTATCAAATTAATCAGAATTTTCAGTTGATTAATCAGGATTAATCACTATTTGCAATTACACCTGAATCCTAACCATTTTTTTTTCTGAAATGCATACCAAAAGATAAATAACAGGACACAGATACATAATGTTCATGTATTGATTCATCAATATGTGGTTCTTTTTTTTCTGAATTTCAAAAGTTTAACATTTACTTAGATCAAATTGACCTGAGCACTATATCAAACCATGCCATTTAACTACAGATAGTGTAAGAGTTTTAGGTGAACCAGTGGTTAAATATAGCCACATATCTATGAAATTATGCATAGAGAAACTCCAAAGAATGAACTCAGAAACACAAACATGCGCCACCATCACATAAGCAGCACTCTGGGCACTCTTGTTTTTAGGAGGTGTTCATTTGCTCTGCCACAATACTTTAGGATCGATATTTTCACGTTCTGAAGGCTTCAAGTGCCACTAAAACCAAGTAAAAATGCATATGCTTTTCCAAACAGCTGTAATTTTCGCTGCATTGCATGAAGGCGTTCTGCGCATGCGCAGTGTGGAAAACAGGACGCTAGAACAGGAAGAAGCTCCAGTGTATCAACTACCAAAGTCGTCTCTGTTTATCGAGCTTGGCATGAATGTATTTGCGAGTAACTGGGGTAAAACCTTAAGCTCCTTCTGTGTTTTCGTCGCAGCGCTCGCCGCTGTTTTTAACTATCTTGAGAATTCAGAGATCGACGAGACTTTCCTGACCTAAATAATTTGTCACACTGCGCATGCGTAAAATGCGTAAAAAAATGTGACATTAACAACAAACAACTAATTAACGCCGTTAACGCGCTATTTTTGACAGGCCTAATATATATATATATATATATATATATATATATACCGTGTATATATATACCGTACCGTTTTTTTTATTGATGACTCCCCTCATCCCCTGAGGTAACACCAACTATATTGAAGGGCTTTTATATACAGGCGACCTTAATAATAAATCCTTTTATTAGTTTGTGGATTTGCTTGAGCTAGAAAGAACTACTGAACATAAATAAAATGTGCAAAAGGATTTTGAAAAAATACCCTTAGAAAGAGCTACTGCATAAACGTCCAAACTGACTCAAATGATTCGCAAACCCGCTACGAACTCCCGAACTGATTCAAATGATTCGCGATCCCCAAACTGATTCAAATGATTCGCAAATCCGCTACGAACTCCCAAACTGACTCAATTGATTCGCAAATCCGCTACGAACTCCCGAACTGACTCAAATGATTCGCATATCCGCTACGAAATCCCGAACTGATTCAAATGATATGCAAACCCGCTACGAACTCCCGAACTGATTCAAATGATTCGCGATCCCCAAACTGACTCAAATGATTCGCAAACCCGCTACGAACTCCCGAACTGATTCAAATGATTTGCGAACCCGCTAGGAACTCCTGAACTGATTCAAATGATTCGCAAACCCACTTTGAACTCCCGAACTGACTCAAATGATTCGCAAACCCACTACGAACTCCCGAACAGGTTCAAATGATTCACGCTCCGCACTCCGAACTAGGAAGAATTAGTAAACGTGCCTTGTAAAGGGCGCTCTGAAAAGCAGCAGAGCAGGCAAAGGTTTAAAACCTCTATTAAAACAGATGTCCAAATGAGCGTACCGGTAAGCTAAAAGCACGTTCTGGGCGCACCGAGAGGTGGCGGTACGCTCAAGAGCTATATTTGGAAGAGGCGGTACTGAGTACCGGTGCGCACCGGCCCACTCACAGCACTGATTCTATTCTATTCTATATTCTATTCTATTCTAAACACTTAATAGATTTCGAGTGAGTTGAAAGGCCTCACACCTTTATATAATAACAATCTAATTGTTCCCAGAAGGTCAAACTCTTCTCTCCAATTTTAAAATGTATTCTCGCTTAATAATCTCAACGTAATCACCTCATATTTGTCATAAGAACGGGATTAACCAGCTACCCACTTAGTCTAATTCTGCTTGAGGTCTCGGTTTATCCATTAACTTAATTATTTTTGAAAGAGTTGCTCTAAAGAGGCACAACACTGAATATATAAAACTCTACCTTAAATCTGTATTATATGGTACAGTTTTATGTACAGTAATGGTATTTTGATTCTGTTTATATCAGAGGAGACTGGGGCTAGTTGTCACACAGGACTGTAAGGTCTTGAATTCACAGACGTCTTGCTGAACTATGTTCTCTGGGTTTTTTCATAAAACTCATGCTGGGGTAGGTTGTCACAGGAGATTTATATTGTATATTTTAATTTTATATAATATTTATACATAGTAGGGATGTCAACGATTAATCGATGATCGATTAATTGTCGATAAGAGATGCAATCGATTAAGGCTATGGATGGTCGGTTAACCGATTCAGTGTTGGGCTGCGTGCGGCTCATGCGGACTCAACACGTGCGAGCGGCTGTGAGTGACGGTGACGATATATAAAAGCATCATCATTCATTCACAATGTACAAATTATGCTTTTAATGTGATTTAAACTTTAAAGAACATTAAAATAGAAACAACATAAAAGTTCTTCAACATTAAATGCAATAGAAATGTAGTTACTAATCATTTCATCAGATGACTGTTTTATATCGTGCGCTTTGCAGGGCTGCGGGACACAGTGACAGGACAGGTAGTCTATTCATTCCTACAACTTGTTAATTCATTCCTACGAATTATTAATGTGGCAATTGTCCATGTTTCATTAATTTTGTTCCCTAAATAACCCATGATTTAAGTGAAATAAGGGAACAAATTAATAAATCGAACGAATTCTTAATTCATGAAATCTTTAATTTCCTTTCCCATGTTTACCACAGTAAGAGATGCGAAAACATTTATTAAAAGCGAAAGATAATAAAATAAACTTTTTTTTTTTTTAAATAGGCTATGCGAAATATATCCGACTTAAATAGGCTAATTAAGATTAACGGATTTAAAACAGAAGTGTGGGCGCTCCATAAGTTCACAAAAAAAAAAAAAAAAGGATGACAACGCATTCTGTTTGTTTGCTTTATTTTACAAGAGCACAAATCTTCTGTTTTTATTGTGAGTGTGCACAAATGAAAGTAAACACTTTTGCGGAAAATATATATATTTTTTAATGTCTCAGCTGTTTCGATCGCCCCGGAGCCTGCTGCACACGTATATTCTAGCGATTCAAACTTACATCGCAGTCTGTTCATTATCAAAATAAAATGTCAACTAAACATTAAAAGGTTACATTGGTCAGTTTAAATAGACCGTGGTATACCGGTCCACTCTGCTGTTAAGCCAAGGACGTTTTTGCTCATATGAAGAGGATCATCTTTTCCGTCTATGCGAATGCGTGTTAAGTACAAGCCTAGTTTACATTATAAATAATAGTTTAACATTCAAATACATTGCGAATATGGAAACATTTCGATTTGTGCCGAATGAGACATGAGCAATAACCTCCAAATAAATCTAGCCAAAGCCCCGCTCGCTCATCCTCGTCTGCACGCATGCACTGTCACGATCTAATGCGCTGTATTCCGGATTTTTAAAAATCTGACATTTTCTAGGACAGAATCCAGCAGGATCAAATTAATGTGAGCAGCTGTGTTTTGGTGCAGCAGCGCCGATGTAGTTCACTTAATGTGCAGCGCAGTCACACGCGCTCCACATTTCGGATAATTTTATACAATAATGTCAGTTGAAAACATTGCAATTGTGCTTTAAAATACAACAACGAGCACCACAAAACCATTTAAAGAGGCGCGTTCAGCGTTCTCCGTGCGGGATTGGAAACTGTCAATAAAGTAAAATGACCTCAAAAGTATGGCGCGCTCTCTTCATTTTATCAAATGATCATAATCGCATCTATTCATTTTATAATCCTGCTACTAGCATTTTATTCAGACTAAAACCTCTTTAATTCAAGTGAGAAAGCGTTTTGTGTGTGTGTGTGTGGCTTTTGCACATCCTGTCATACCGCTGACTGCGTGCCTGCAATAGACGCATTTTGCAGTATTATGGTTAACGATTAATCGATTAATTGATCGTTAATTTAAACGACGATCGATCATGGAAATAATCGAAATTTGACATCCCTAATACATAGCATAAATAAATACTGTAGCCTATATTGTAACTTTACTTTATATAATATTTTTTTCAAAAGTTTCTAATGGACACAATGTTATTTTTATTACCTTTTCCATTATGTAATTTCATGAATTATTTTATTTCAACTTAGGCCTATATCAATTTATTTGTATTTACTTATTTTAGTATTAAACTTTGTTTCTGAAGGTGTATGGAAAATATATGTATGTAAAAGAACACGTGATATGTATAAATTGATAGCTTGAATGCAAGTCGCTTTGGATAAAAGCTTCTGCTAAATGCATAAATTTAATTTAATTTAAAAGAGAAAAAGTGTGACAACTAGCCCCGGTCTTCCCTACCATAGTTCTGAATGATTTCCATTTTCATATAGGCCTGTGCTATTTACATACACTTGCAATATGGTGATTTAGTTAATATTACAAATAATACCATGGTACGTGTTCAAAAACGTATCTTTCGTGTGAAATCGCAGTGATTATTTAAGCGCTCGCGTCGCGTTCTAGCTAATCGCGTTGCGTTCGCGTTCCTCCTGCGCAAATCCCAGGATGCTGGTTGCCATGGTTTCCCGCATCACATGCGCGGCTTTCCTGGAGCCAGCAACGCAAAAAAAAAAAGAAAAGAAGGATGCCAGCTCTTGAATTCCCTGCCATTTTTACACTCTCAAATTAGAGGACACGGTCGGACACGAGAGGAAACAGACGCAGATGGTGGAGTAGTGAGAGACCCGACGCGTTCCCTCTGACGCGTTTGAAGATCATTCTCCTCCGCTGACGCGCGGCGAGACGGCACCGACTGTTTCACGCGCAAGATCAGGCCGAATTTTGCGCACATTTGACCGTCAGGAAATGAGTATAGAAATCCCCGAGGGCTTGACGGAGCTTCTGCAGAGCTTTACCGTGGAGGTGCTCCGGAACCAGCCGGGAGATCTGCTGGAGTTCGCGCTGCAGTACTTCACGCGCCTCAAGGAGAACGAGACGCGCGGAGGCGCGTTCGGCAATGAGCTCAATTCAGCCGCGCGAGCGGGGAAAGCCGTCAACTTCATGGAGGAGGCCATGCAGATCGACTCCGAGAACGGAGAGGAAGAGGATGATGATGATGACGATGAAGAATTCGTAGGTAATTCATGCGTGCGTGCGCTCTTCCTCCATTCATTGCGATGCTAGGACACTGCGCGTGCATGCATCAGCTAGATCTCCATTCATACAGACACCCTGGATGCACAACAGCGTATGCTTTAATGCAAAACTCTGCTCTTTTGTTCAGTGGTGATGCATGATCACACATCTCAATCTTTGAAGAAGGGGATAGGAACAATAAAACTAGAACTTAAACGCTCTAATCTGATTGCTTGGGCAATCTGGTTTATATGCATAGGCCCTGTGTGCATTAGGACAAAATATTGGCACGAGGCCTTTTCCTGTCGTTTTTTTTTTTGCATGCAAATGCTTTGTGTTTCTATGTCCATGTGATGTGTCAATCAGAGGGAGTATCAATTAAGAGGCAAACGTTTAGATTTTGGTCAGGCTGTGTGATAACGGATCCATCTAGGCCATTACTGTGGCATATTGAATTAAATATTTTATAGCCATTTATATTCCGTTTTACTGAAATGCACTATATGAGTAATTTTTCTTTCTTTCATTTCAGCTCCAGTTATCAACAGATTTGTCCGGAGAGTTTCTGGTAAGTCAATTTCCGGCAACGCGGTGCTGTACCAGTCAGATTCAGTTAATATGATTATGAATTTAGGTGTGTTCCTGGAAAGAAAAACTAAAGCAAAATTTTGTATATTCAATCCAGTCAAAGCAATATGTCAAGTGCATTACTCTCATAAATCACATCTGCATAAGAGCTTTCAATGAGGATTTATATTATGATAGTAATATACTGTTGAACCCGATTTGGTGACCAAAGAGAATTAAAGGAATAGTTCACCCAAAATACAAAATTGCTGGAAATATGCTCACCTTCAGGTCATGCAAGATGTAGGTGAGTTTGTTTCTTCATCAGCTTTGGAAAAATGCAGCATTGCATCACTTGCTCACCAATGGATGTGAATGGGTGCCGTCAGAATGAGAGTCCGAACAGCTGATAAAAACATCACAATAATCCACAGCAGTCCATTTTTCACTGCAGAAATGAATATTATGGATAGAAGACTTGCATTTGGAAGAAAGTTTGAAGTTAAAACATATTTTAAAACATACATTGTTTTTTCATCACAATAATCCACATCACTCCAGTGCATCAGTCAACATCTGGAGAAGACCAAAGCTGCATTTTTGTAAAAAAAAACAATGTATGTTTTAAAATATGATTTAACTTCAAACTTTCTTCCAAATGCAAGTCTTCTATCCATAATATTCATTTCTGCAGTGAAAAATGGACTGCTGTGGATTATTGTGATGTTTTTATCAGCTGTTAAGACTCTCATTCTGACGGCACCCATTCACATCCATTGGTGAGCAAGTGATGCAATGCTACATTTCTCCAAACCTGATGAAGAAACAAACTCACCTACATAGTGCATGGCCTGAAGGTAAGTACACGCTCAGCAAATTTTCACTTATTTTTGGGGTCAACTATTCCTTTAATTCAGTATTTTTCTTAAGATTTTCCAACTTATTGAACAGCCCACTCTGTCTGACTTGCATTTGTGGCCTTTTGTCTTGTTAACATATCATTACTGCTCTCACTGAGAGATGAGAGAGCTAATGGAAGATCAGCTTTGTTTGCAGAATTAAAGTGTAAAGTTCAGTCTCTCGTGGATCTCTATAAACCACAAGTGAAGACGGATGGAGCCGTTTTAATGTGCTGTGCTGACAGACTGGACTCAAAGAGGAAATGAAGGCTGATTATAATGAACAAAAGTAGAAGTCTGGTGGTCAATTATAAAGAAATGAGTTTATCGTGTCAGGAAGAGGAACATATTCAGTTCTTATATTGATGTGATAGACAGAGATGAATCGTCTCAACATACATCTGTCAGGATCTTACGGGAGAAAAGCTTCTATAAAACTCAAAGTGTTAAACGTTGTTCCCCATCTGGTTTATTTCATGTCAGGTTTGAACTCTGTGAGTAAGAACAGCTCAGATCAGACCAGATGTGATCAAGAATGACATAAAGTGTACACTTGCACTAAAAGTTTAGGGTCGTTTTTTTAAATAAATACTTTTATTCGGAGAGGATGCATTAAATTGATAAAAGAAAAATGAAAATGAAGTCATTATAATAATCAGAAATGTTTGTTTGAGCAGAAAATCATCATATTATTCTGATTCTTTGGTAATTAAATTTTATTTAGGTTTATTTTTATTCCAGTTTTAGTTTCCATTTTATTTTAAAATACATATATATATATATATATATATATATATATATATATATATATATATATATATATATATATATATATATACATATATATAGGTTTAATTTATTTTTATATAAGTTTTATTTATTCTTTTTAGTAATTTTGTGTTCTTTTGTCATTTTATTATTTTATTTTAAATATAACTATTTAGGATTAATTTATTTGTAATAAAAAAATTTTTTCAATAATTTTATTTTGTGCTTTTGATATTTAACTGTTTATATATATATATATATATATATATATATATATATATAAATAAATATTAACATATTTATTTCAGATTTCCTTTTCCTTTTTAGTAATGTTATGTTCTTTTGTCATTTTATTTTACATATTTGGATTTAATTTATTTTATGCCAGTTTTAATTTAATTAAATTACATTTTATTGCTATTAAGGTTCAGATTATTCATTTCGGTTGTAGTTTTCATTTTTAGTAAAAAAAAAATTATGTGCCTTGGGCTCTTTTTATCCGTTTTCTTTTTTACATTAATGTTTAGGTTACATTATTTTTATTCATAATTATTGTTGACATATTTCAGTTATCTGCCAAAGCAAAAGCAGTGTTTCTAATTTTAGATTTGATTGGATTATATTTGTGTGAGAAACATACCTTTAATCTTTTATTCACTGAAAAACCTTCTTCCAGCTCTTGAATATATATCTGTAACTTGTCTTCGAGTTTATAAAAGAGCATCTTGGACAATCTGCGAAACATCTCCTGCAGTGTTTCACTAGGAGACTCATTATTACAGTATTGTTATTGTTATGATCTAACCATGTAAACAGTCCAATAATCCAGCGTTTAGACATTAAGGTGCTCTTAAAATGGCTTGTTTTTATCATAACAGGTTGCACAAAGCTCTGTATTTTAATTGGTTGGTTTTATTTGTTTTGGACTCTAAACCTGCTCCTGGTTTCCTAATTGGTTGGTCTTTGCACAGTTTGTGCGGAGGCGTACAACCCTGATGAAGATGAAGAGGAGAGGGAACCCAGGGTGAGTTCCCCAAACCTGCTCCGGCGACAGAGTTACTCCTCTTTCTGAGGCATCTGTATCCCATCATGCTTTGCTGTGTCCTCAGGTCACTCACCCCAAAACAGACGAGCAGAGACAGAGACTACAGGACGCCTGCAAAGACATCCTACTGTTCAAAAACCTGGACCAGGTAACATTATCAACTAGGAGAGAATAAAATGCAAGGTTTGGCTTTTTTTTTTTTTTTTTTTTTTTTTTTTTTTTTTATTGAACCACTAACAGTAACATGGATGGTTTATTTAGTATATTTTTAAAAAGATGTCTCATCTTGCATATTAAGTACAAAAAAAAAAAAAAGATAAAAAAATTAACCTGTCAACATCTACTCACCTTAATGATGTTGCTATTTTAGTATTATTTACTTATAGTTTTTATTATGATTTTTAGATAAATTTTTATCAATTTTCTTATGTGCTTTTGTAATTTTTTTAGTTTACCAATTAGGTTGGTTTCAGTTTTATTTGTTTTTATTTTTAGTAGCTTCATTATGTGTTTTTGTTATTTTTATTAGTTTATTTTCTTTCTTTTAATATTACGCTTTTGGTTTATTTTATTTTTTTAATGTCAGTGTTATATCGGTTTTAGATTATTTAAGTTATCAGCCAAGGCAGCATTTTGGTTTGGTCATTTCATAATATTTACATTTTATTTTATTCCAACTTAATAAAAAAATTAAAAGTATAATTTGAGATACTTGAGTTAATTTAATTTATATGAGTTTTTATTAAATTTAAAATTTTTATTATTTATTTATTTTTTTTACTTAATTGTAACAGTTTAATTATATTTATTAATTTTTTCAGTTAATGCATTTTATTTCAAGTCATTTTTTTATGGTTTTAGATTTAGCTTACTATGAAATCACTGGGATCAAACCCTGAAATATGTTAAATATCTCCTTTCCCTTGAGCAGATTTAAGGCTCATATTTGTCTCTGCACACCACCAGGAGCAGATGTCTCAGGTGTTGGATGCCATGTTTGAGAAGGTGGTGGTGAGCGGAGAGCACGTCATCGATCAAGACGATGATGGAGACAACTTCTACGTCATTGAGAGGTATGAATGATCGTCTTGAGCTGGTGCTGCTGGTGTCTGAACCTTTCAGACGCTCAGATCTGGTCGTGTTTCTGGTGCAGGGGAACGTTTGACATCGAGCTGAAAGTGGACGGCACCAGGCGGACCGTGGGCTCTTATGACCACCGTGGGAGTTTCGGAGAGCTGGCCCTGATGTACAACACGCCGAGGGCCGCCAGCATCATCGCCACCTCGTCTGGAGCCCTGTGGGGCCTCGTGAGTCACCTCTGTGTCTCATCGTGTCCCACGGTTAACATTTATGACAGCCCTTATCTGCTGCAGAATTAAAAAAGATGAAAATGTAATTGTAAAATTTTTCACAATGTGAAAAAAGTCAAAATTGCAAAGATTTAAACTCAGAATTGTGAGATATGAATTTAGCAGTTCTGAGAAAAACGAGTCAGAAAATCTTACAATTCTGACTTCATTTATATCTTGTAATTCTGAGAAAAAAGTCTGAATTGTGAGATATTAAAACAGAATTGTGTGGAAAACAATGTCAGAATTGCAAGATAAAAAGTTTTTTGCAACAAGCTTCCATAAAAAAAAATATATTTTTATAAAAAATATTTGTCATAATTTACCTTTACTTATTTATTTACTTAGTTTTGTCATTTTGTGGCAGATATTAGCTTCCATATTTAAAACCATAAAAATTTAATTTAGGGAAATAAAATAAACATACATTTACAACAAAATAAAATATATTTTAAAAACTCTTTTATTTCAGCCGTTTGCGAAGGCAGCATTTCTAATTTTCATTAAAAAGTTTAAAGTACTAAAATTACTAAAACTAAAATGTGAAAGTAATAAAAAGGATTAAATAAATAAATTGTGAGCTGTAAATTTAAAAAAAAATAATCTCATAATTCTGTATTTATAACTTGTAATTCTGAAAAAAAAAGTCTGAATTGTGAGATATGAATAGAAAAACACAACAACAATTTGAAATATAAAAATTTAAATTAAAACATAAATAATAAAAATCAAATCAAATTCAGAATATTAACAAAATATAACAGTATATCAATGATACTAAAATAACACTGTAATTTAATCACTAATAATTTAATGAATTTGCAGTAGCGTGAATAAAAAAAATTATAGAAAAACAACAACCTGGTATTTAAGTTTACAGTAAAATCAGATGCTAAATATATTGTTGTTGTTTTTTTTCTCAAAGTGTATTTCATGAATTATTCGTGCTAGAGCGCCCTCTGCTGTTCACAGAAACTACTGCAATTACAGGATTATAAAGACTCGGTCTCTCTTTCTCTGCTTTCCTGAAGGGTAAAATATCATCTTGTTGTTTTCTTTGTTTAAATGTCTCTAGGATCGGCTGACGTTCAGAAGGATCATCGTAAGGAACAACGCGAAGAAAAGAAAAATGTACGAAGCTTTCATCGGGACCCTTCCACTGCTCACGTCTCTGGAGGTTTGAACACACACACTTTTGGATTCATCCCTGCAACTCGTACCAAAATATTATCTGCTACCTCTGTTTGATTGTTTTGGGAGAAGTCATTTGAGTTCCTGTGGATTGTATAAATGACGGCGTCTCTTGTTTGCAGGTTTCAGAGAGGATGAAGGTGGTTGATGTGCTGTCGACTAAAGTGTTCAACAGTGGAGAACAGATCATCGCTCAGGTTAGATCGCAGACAACACTAATGAACAAAGGTTTAACAGATTATTGCGGGTTCCTTCAGTCATTATAAACCTGGACTTTTGAAAGAACATTTCTTTTACCATTACATTTCTGTATTCATGCTCAGCACTTATATATTTCATCAGATTGAGCACAATTTGTGAATACAAACCGATAATGTTATTTAATGGTTCATCCAATTTAAGTCATTTAGCTATCTATTATAATATGTATAATTATGTCGTAATATAATATTTAAATCTGTCAAATTGATTATTCACAACCAAAATAAAAGTTTGCCTTTACACAATATATGCATGTAATGTAATAACATATGTGCTGTATATATATATATTTATACACACACACACACACACACAAACACGTATTTAAAGAAATACACACACACATATACACATGTAAATATTTTTTAAATAACTTAAATATTAATTAATTAACTTGACAGCCCTTATTCATATTTGTATACTGTACCATATATAATAATTAATTATTAAATGTTTTATAATTAGTATATACTAAATTAGATCAATGGAGAAGTATATACTGTTTAGATCAATATGACAGCCCTTAATATAATATAATATAATATAATATAATATAATATAATATAATATAATATAATATAATATTTTTATAAGAAATTAATAATTTTATTCAGCAATGGTTAATTATTGAAATAAAAAATAACAAATAATTACAATTAAATATTTATAATATAACAAAGCAAAATCAAATGAGTGCAGTTTTTTTGTGTTATTTCTATTAATTTAAGAATCCCGAAAAACAATACAATTCCACAAAAGTGTGATCAGTTTTCAATATTGATAATAATCAGAAATGTTTCTTGAGCAGTATATTATATCATGATTTCTGAAGATCACGTGACACTGGAGACTGGAGAAAAAAAGTCAGCTTTGATCACAGGAATAAATTATATTTTACAATAAAGAAAACAAGAAAACAGTTCTTTTCAACTGCAATAATATTTCACAATATTACTGATTTTTCTGTATTTTTGGTCAAATAAATGCAGCCTTGAAGACACTTCTTTAACCCCAAACGTAATATATCTGTAGTGCTGAGTGTGTGTCTAACCGCCTTGTTTTCAGGGTGATCTGGCACAATCTTTCTACATCGTAGAGTCAGGACACGTTAGGATCACCATGAAGAGAAGCAAGGTGAGTTAAATGATCAGCACAAACTAATAAACCCAGAAATCCTTCAGCTTGATTCACTTGCATTTACATTGTTTTTCTTAGTCAAAAAACGACACCGAAGACGAGGAGGTGGAGATCGCCACATGCTCAAGAGGCCAGTACTTTGGAGAGCTTGCACTCGTCACTAACAAGCCACGGGCGGCATCTGCATACGCCATGGACAACGTCAAATGCTTAGGTAATGCATTATAAACGATAAAACATAACGCATCGCAGCTGCACGGCGGGTCACGTGATCCTTCACCTTGTGGTTCACAGTAATGGACGTGCAGGCGTTCGAGAGGTTATTAGGCCCCTGCATGGACATCATGAAACGAAACATAGCCAATTACGAGGAGCAGCTGATCACGCTCTTCGGGAGTCACGTCGCAATACAGGAGCCGGATGCATGAAATCAGTTCATCAATAAACACCGCAAACTACAAATGCAACATTAAACGATGAGAAATGGTAAGTAGAGGTCCGTCACCATGATTGAGAAACATGAACTTTAGATCATAAACTTGAAGTTATTGTTTTGCGTTCACAGATGATCAAAGATCATGATTTTTTTTAGATGTGAAAAGCCAGATGTGAGCATTTTCCTCCGGGGTAATCAAGGTTTTCTCAAAGCTATTTGGTCCGGGGATTTGATAACATTATTTTCTGTGTTTCTTTCACATGCTGCATCTTTTACAGTGACGTCCTCACAGAGACTGCATTATCATGTCATATACAGTACAGTAACATGCTAATTTATTCTTTTGAAGCGATGTTTATGGATTTTAAAATCTGCTGTTGAGCATTTGTTCATGTTTTCAGTGTTATGCGAGTCATTTTTACTGTAAGACTAAATATTAGAGTTGCATCTGGATGACACCGGTTACAAAAAACGTGAACGGTTACATATAACGAATTATGAAAAACAGTTTAAAGTCAACATGAAAACTAATCTGAACGTGTTTAATTAGAGCGCATTCATTTAAAAAATAAAGTTTGTAGTAAAAATGCCAATGCCTCTAATCCAACATTTGTTTTCATTAATTTATTCTGGTATGAAACACCCATTTTATTTGACTGTCAAATCAATTCTGATAAATATAATCAGATTTTTTTATATATCCTATTTAACTCATTAATATTTCAGATTTCAGAAGTCAAATTAATTGCAAACTGTGTTTCACGTTGACTTTAATAATCAAGATTCATTACACTTCCAAGAGTTAATAAAAGTTCAAACTGCTCATGATAATATGATATGAATATGATATGAGAAAAGGGGATGGAGATGCAAAGGCTTGATAAAATTTAAAAATGAAAATGCAGTTTGAATATTATCGCACTTTGATGCCAGTGTAATGAAAATACATAATTTGATGAACAGTTCACCCAAAAATTAAAATGTACTCACCCTCAGGCTATTTAAGATGTAGATGAGTTTGTTTCTTCATCAGATTTGGAGAAATGTAGCATTGCATCACTTGCCCTCCAATGGATATGAATGGGTGCCGTCAGAATGAGAGTCCAAAATGGTTATTATTTCTGATAATAACAGCTGATGTGTATTACTTGTGGATTATTGTGATGTTTTTATCAGCTGTTTGGACTCTCATTCTGACGGCACCCATTCACATCCATTGGTGAAAAAGTGATGCAATGCGTAATTTCTCCAAATCTGATGTAGATCTACATTTTGGATGGCACATTTTCAGCCAATTTGCATTTCTGGGTGAACTTGAGGATCCACAGCTCTTCGTGTATTTTTTCTTTAATTCCTTGTTTTTATACAGTCTTTTAGAGAAAATCCTCAATGCCATATATGAATAGTAAATATAGGCATTGTGTTTTTTTTAAATGGTGTAGCACATTTCTATGATTTTTTTCCCACTAGTATTTCTCAATGAATTGAGATGTTTTCGACATGCACAAGTTGTACGTTCATTTTCTAAATGCTCAAAAGTAACCAAGGACATTTGTTTCTCTGAAGAAGTCTGAATGATTCCTCTCTTTTCCTGCGTATATTTTTGTGTTCGGTTTATTTTGTTTGTGGTAGCTTTTGGCTTCTTCAAAACACTTGCTTTATTCTTCATTCCTGCAGTATTTGGACACTATTTTACTTTATCTCTTGATGTATGAGAAGTTTGATCTTGTTAACTGGATCCTTTGCTTCACAGCATGTCATATGCATTCAAGTGCATTTCTTTCTAGAAGATTCATTACTGTCTACCTCTAATATGAACAGCTTAGCCATCATCATCTCTTTCCATGCAGATTCCCACAGGTTTTACAATAGGTTTACTCTTGGTAAACTTACCTGTAGCGAATCCCTAAACCATATATGTGTGTCTGTGTAACTTTACAACATTTCTACCTTGTTCACCAGGGGCAAAATGACTTTTAATTTCCAATCAGTGCTCATTTCTGTTCTATATCCGTCACCTAAAAGTCGCTAATGCTTTTTATGTCCTGAAGAAATGGATCAAAGGTCTACAGTCTCTTGGTGCAAGAGAGCCTAGTATTATACTGTCAGTTATATTTGACTTTCCATTCAAATAAAGAACAATTTTGTATTTAAATCATGTTGTGATTATTACAGATGAGTCCTATGCTACACTTTTGCATAATATGCATGTATGTGACGTCACTAAGTAACATTTAGAAAAAAAAAATGCCATCAAAAATTAAACTTCCTCAGATGTGATAGTATTTTTTTTTACATTAACGTGTCCAAAACGTGCATTTATGCGGCCAATAATCATCTATTTCACATTTAATGAGCTGTAATATTATTCAAAATGCAAGGAGCAATGTTTGTTTACCTCGTCTTAAGACACACCTCAAATCGACTATTTAACAAAGAGGGAGGGACTTTAAAGAAAAATTCCATCTTAACCAATGAGATTTACGACTCATGTAACGGGCATGCGGAACTGGCCAATCACAAACACAATAACAAACCATCCATGTCTAACCCAGTGTGCGAGTGACTAGCCAATCACGCCCCGAGCTCCCTAAACTGACGTGCGTTTCCACCAATAGGAGGCCAGATCTAAAAGTAATCGGTCCTGCCTTCACTGAGAACGCCAGAGATTCTCGGTAATGGCGACAGGTTTGGTAAGTACAAAAAAAGTTGTTGAAATATTACCACAAAACGAAACGGTAATGTCAATGAAATTTAATTTGCGTGGCTATTTAAGACGGCGACGGTTGAAGCCGAGGGAAGCAAAACGACTGTCATTCATTGTTTCGATAGCAAATGACAACTTTTCACTCGAAGGTTTTTTTTTTCTTTCCTCTGTGACGTTTGTTGTTTTGCTTGTGGTTTAGTAATTCTCTACTTCGCCATAACGACAATAATTAAAAACAACGAGTCGTGATTTTTCCATTTAAACCTAGAAGAAAACAGGGTCTCCATTCATTACAGTGAGGGGAAAAAAAGACTTGATGTACCATGTCTCAACTTGTTGACATTCTTTTGTTTACACCTCCAATTGTTGACATTTTAGTACATTTTTAAACACTTATCTTCATTATCTATATCGATCAAACGTCTGATATCGAGCTGGATATTCTGTGGTTTGAGTAAATACTGCAGTTGTTAATTATTTTTATTTTTTTTTTCAAAACAAAGACCTTCGTATTGTTACGACAGCCGTATTGAAGTGTTCAGCTATAACAACGACAATAGTCGTGTTAAAATATCAGTTATAAGTCAAAACATCTATGCGCTTCCGTCTGATTTGTTTTCGTTAATTCGCGAGGGCAGAAAAAAAAACGTATTTTCTTCCTGTGTGGAAAAACTGAAACCGTCGAGCAAACGAAATGGCCACAAATAAACGCTTTCCACTTATAAACACGGACTTATCTTCGATCGGATCGAGCGGGGGGACTTCCATCCGAGATTTTTAAAAGTTACGGTGGTTTTTATAGCGCAATCTATCGCTGTTATTGATCCCCTGTTGTTACGCAGTTATGAATGAATGAGCTGCGCTGCGCATGCGCGAAGTCCCAGAAAGTTTATAAACAAGCCTTGCATGCAATGCGGGTCACGTGACCGCGCTTCACAGAACGCGTTATCTTACACGACGAAATACGTTTTAAGGATTCCAAGGTTTTTAATTTATCTCATTTCGTTGAGAAGCGACTGTAAGCAGTGCTGAACGTGATCGAGCAGTGGCCAAGAACATATTGCGCAATACCCAACAGAACAGTTGTTGTTCCGGTGTTTACTACTTCAGTCCTTCATTCATTCATGCATTCATTCATGCATTCAAAACAAATGCCTACAAAGTGAAAATGTGCATTTAAGTTGGCTTTTAAATTATATATCCATTTTGCTTTTGCTTTAACGCTTGCATTCACAGCCTGCCCAGCTGAGATGTCATAATATGGTGTGGGAAGTGAAAACTCAGTCGGTCCCTCAGAGAGTCCAGGAAAGCCAGACACAGAGCTCAGGTATGGACGAGGCCTTCGACTTGCTAAAATGCAACGAGCGCCTTCCCTCCTCACCTGGCTGTCCTTCTAATGAGAGTCACATGGATTACGGTAATTATGTTTAGCACCCTTCTGAAAACTTCAGTGTTTCCAAACGCTGTTTTGCATTGAGAGTTTCTGTGTTTGCAGATGACCTGCCTGAGCTGCAGGAGGTGCAGGATGACCGGTTGACCCTGGGCGTGTTCCAGGTGGCCCCGGGTGTGTCACATCATGAGGAGGGGCCCGTCGAGGGCCGGAGCTCCAGGCCAGAGGGCAGTGTTTCACACACAAACTGGCTGACCGAGCTGGCCAACATTGCCACCAGCCCTCAAAGCCCCCTGCTCCAGAACGCTCCACAAAACCGGTCAGGAAACCCTGGCATTCATACAACTGCCCACGAATGTAAATTGCACAGCACAGCTGTACTGATGATGCATGATCATTGCAGGTCTTCTCCTGTCCACATCTTCTCCAACAGTAGAAGTTTACATTCCTACGCTCGACCCCCTCTGTCTTCCAGCAGCGCTCCCGGTCCCGCCCGCAGCCACATGAGGGAACGCCGCCGCACCAGGGTACTTCCCCGGGCCTTTACACATGCAAACTCTTAGAATGGGATTTCATGAATGGCTTAAGAGTGTTTGAGAAGGTTATGTGCTTTTATCAAGGTCCTGAATTAACTTTTTTTCAAACTTGCCGATGGTGAGTAAACCGGAAAAAATAAATAAATAAATAAATAATAATATAATTCATTCATTAATTCATTCATTCACAGCATGACGGTGTAATTTTATTTATTTGTTTTAAATAAGTTTTTTAAACTTTCAGTTTTCTCCAGTGTTGTTTTAGTAATATTTATGTACTGTTATTTATATTTTTAATTAGCTTTATTTTTTTGATTTTTTAAGTGTTCTATTGAATTAAATTCGTAGTGATTTTGTTGTGCTTTTGTCATTTCTAGTAGTTTTATAATTTAAAAATTTAATTTAACTTTTATTTTAGTTCATTTTGATTTTATTTCCAGTTTTTAGTGCTTTAACATAAACCTACTTCAGTTGACAAAAGCAACATTTCTGTTTTTTTTTTTTAGTTAAACATTTTCAATCTTATATTTATATTTAATTTATTTTAGCTTAATTTCAATAAACAAAAATGTTCTGAATAGTTTTAGTTATCCTTAATTGTAATAACCCTGGTTTTTAGTTTAATTTGAGAAATTTGCTTTTATAGTTTTATAAATAAAGAAAATCAGTTTAGCCTTATTTTTATTTCAGTTTTAGTAATTTTACTTATTTTTTAAATTTTTTTAAATAAAATATATATTTAGTTTAATTCTGAAAACTAATTTTAGTAGTTTTAGTTAGGTTTACAAGTTAATCTCTCTGTAAAACTATCTGTGTGTCTCCATCATTCTGACTGAAAGCATGCATTATGTTCATAATAACATTAGCAGCCACATGGCTCAGTAATTTTATTTACTGTTAATTTTGAACCTGGCTGAAAGTTAAAGAGTAAATAGCATACAGTACAGACATTTGAAGCTGTTTTATGTGTGTTTTGCAGGCAAGCAGTGAGTCCGAGTCGGGCATCTTCTGCATGTCGTCTCTGTCCGATGATGATGACATGGGATGGTCCCATTCCTGGCCCTCCACTGCCTGGCATTGTTTCCTGAAAGGTAAAAACACACGGAGAAAGTGTTCCCAAAAGCTTGAGATTCTGGTCCTCACACGCTTGTCTTTATAGAACTGCATTGAAGTTTTATTTGAACAAAAGTGTGTTTAGTTTAACTTTTCTGTCTTTTGATATATAGAGATCTTTTTCCGAACACTTGCCTCTTTTACCTCCAGGAACACGTCTACGCTTCCACAAAGGTCCGAACGTGGAGTGGCAGGATGCAGAGGACGTGATTGAGTCGGATGAAGATTCAGATGACGAGGGAGGAACACAGTCCAACCCAATGAAGGCAAAGATGACCACAGCAGTCATTCTCATGCCCTTTAAAGGAACACTTCACTCAAAAATGAATTTAATTGGAACAGATTTGGAGAAATGTAGCATTGCATCACTTGCTCAGCAATGGATGTGAATGGGTGCCGTCAGATTGAGAGTCCAAACAGCTGATAAAAACAACACGGTTTGATGTTAGAGTCATTTGGAGTCATATTGTGATGTTTTTATCAGCTCTCATTCTGTCGGCACCCATTCACATCCATTGGTGAGCAAGTGATGCAATGCTACATTTCTCCAAATCTGCTGAAGAAACAAACTCATCTACATCTTGGATGGCATTTTAATTTTCGGCTGAACTATTCCTTTAATTAATTCTTCCAAAAAATGCATTGAAAAATCTTATCGCCAAAGTAATATAAATAATCTGTGTCTCGCAGAATTATGGCTCTGATGGGCTGAAGCTGGTGGTCTTTGAGGAGAGTGTGTCTTTCGGCCAGTCTGTCCTGAAATTAACCTTTGACCCTGGTTCCTCTGAGGCAGGGCTCCTGACCGCTGAGTGCTGTTTGGACCATCCGTTTTTTGTGAAAAATAAAGGTAAATGCATAAGTCTGTTTCTATGCAGTATCATTAAAAATAAATGTGATTTCAGATGATTAATCCAATCTCTGTGTGTGTGTGTGTGTGTGTGTGTGTGTGTGTGTGTGTTAGGATGGTCTTCTTTCTATCCGAGCCTCACTGTTGTACAGCATGGCATTCCCTGCTATGACATGCAGGTGGGAGACTTGTGTCTGCCTCCAGGACACTGCGACGCCATCAACTGTGACGACTCGGTCGTTTTTGACACTTTTAAGAGGTACCAGTGTTGTTAGTGTTAATCACAACTACCACTATTAAAAAAACAGCTTTTGTTGATTGAAATAAATCTGAAATAGAATACAATAAAAAAGAATGTAGTAACTTGGTAACTAACTAAAATTGCTAAAACTAAAATCGTAAGATGAATAAATGAAAGCTAAAAAGAAATATATATAAAGACAAGCTAATAAATAATCACAAAACTACTAAAAGTAGATAAAATGACTCAAATTTAAACTAAAGTTAAAATGAAAACTGAAAGAATAATAAAAATGAATTCTGAATGTCAATAATAATAAAATAACACTGAGAGGTAAAAACAAATAAGTATTTGGTCGATCTCACAAAAAAAAAAAAACAACAATAAAAAAAACAAAATAAATAAAATAAAATAAATATAAGACTACATTTTTCAGATGGTTACGGTATTTTAATTTCATTTAATGTATTTTTTTTCAATTATGACAATATATTTAAATTCTAAGTAATGGAATGTGGTAAAAATTCTAAAATAAAGTCATTAAAAAAATCTGAATGAATGAAAGACAACAGAACAAATACTACCATGATGTGTAAATACTTTATATAAATATATATATAATTTTTTTTTTTACATTATTGTTGAGAAATTGCGTGGTTAATTGTCAATATTATTTGAACCATATGACGTTTGCACCTACAGTCTCTTATTTAATTTTAGTTTTAGTTTAGTTTTCATAGATGAATCCTGTTAGTAATTCAGCCAACATGTTTGGTGGTCCTCCTCGCAGTTATGACTTCACCCCTCTGGACTCGTCTGCGGTGTATGTTCTGAGCAGTATGGCTCGCCAGCGCCGGGCATCCCAGTCCAGCGGGGGCGCTGTGAGTCCAGACTGTGACAAAATGGACATCCTCGGCTCCTCCCACCACTCCCCCAGCAGCAAATCACAGCGCAGCCTCGCCTCAGGAAACTCTGGAGCCACACCCACAAAGTGCAAGCGGCCAATGAACGCCTTCATGCTTTTTGCCAAGAAGTACAGGGTGGAATACACACAGATGTACCCCGGCAGAGACAACAGGTGTGTGCTGCAAGCAAGCAGGCAAATGTTGGCATTAGCTGTGTTACAAAACCTGGAAAATAAAATAAAAAACCGACTAAAACTACAACTGAAATCGAAATATTTAAAAATGATTAGTGACATAAAATGACACATGTGTGCATGCTTCAGAAGTGAAATCTGCATGGGTCGTCCTCTTAAAATGTGGTGTCCTCGTCTGATTTCCTCAGAGCCATCAGCGTGATTCTGGGCGATAAATGGAAGAAGATGAAGAACGAGGAGAGGAGGATGTACACCATGGAGGCCAAAGCTCTAGCCGAGGAGCAGAAACGTCTCAACCCTGACTGCTGGAAACGCAAGAGAACTAACTCGGTCAGCAGTCTGGAACCAGCATGATTAGTTTTTTTTAAAACAATATTATTATGGAAGCTAGTTCCTGCCATGGAATAATGAAATAAACAAGGTTACTGTGACTTTTTAATCTCACAACTCTGATGTCTTTTTTTTTTTTTTTTAGAACAAGTATTTCTCTCACCATTTTTTTTTTTTTTTTTAGTTTGCATTCGCCAATATTTACCTTTATTCTCAGAATTCTTTCAAGTTTGAATTTTGTTTCTCAGAATTCCGATTTTTTTTATCTTGGAATTCTGAAGTTTCGTCTTGCAATTCCTTTTTTTTTTTTACGAAACAAAAAGTAATTTGACTATGTAAATCTCTTAAGCAGGACTTAATTCTCATAATTATAATTTTATACATTAATGTTTTTCTCAAAACTGCTAGAAATAAATCTATATTTTGAGAGATATAAATTTGTGAGAGGAAAAAGTAGCATTTCTATTTATTTATTTTTTTATTCCATGGAGGAAACAAGTTTGCTTAAATCAGAACGGTGTCAAAAGAGCTGTTTTTATTTTCATTGACTTTATTTCATTGGCTCATTTTCCTCTCCATTTCGCTAGGGCTCTCATCAAAACTAGAAGAAAATGAACTGGACAGCAGGAGACATGAACGATCAACTGCAACTGTGATGCTACACGCACTTGCTTTAGGAAACATCATAATAAATATCATTACAACGAAACGTCTTCACGAGAAGAATTGTGAAAGAAAAAAATATACGAACGGAAGGCAAATCATAATATAATTATATGCAATATAAAATGTAATCTAGTTGACTAACTGTGCTTGTGTATTTTTCTTATCCTTGCGAAAACGATGAAAAAGCCTTACTCTGCCAAAGCAAGACATCGCTCAGTTCCTATATCAGGTAATTTTGTATTTCTAGGCTTGAAAGGTGCAACCCTGTGGTGCTATTTTACTGAGGCCGGAGGAGTGATAAATACAAAAAATGTCTATTTTTAAATGTAAAAAGGTGAACTTTAGATGTTAGCTAATTTTTTCAGCTGTTCATATTAATTGTATTTGTATAACTCAAGTTATTGCACAGACTCGAGTGTGTTGCAAATAGACGGATGATGTTAAACTGCATGTTCGTGGATGTGCTGGAAAGGGTTAAATTTAATTTGACGTTAGTCCAGTTTAGGCCATGTTCAGTGTGTGTGTGAAAGTCTATTCATACGGCCATATTGTACATGGATAGAGTCCCACACACAAGCATACGAGTACAACGACACACATGTTGTCACATACAGCAGCACTTCAGGGTCATGCCTTCACTGTAAGTGTTCTTGTTTTTGCACTTTATATTCATATATATATATATAAATACAACCAATAAATGTATACAAGCTGAAATGTGTAAAAATATATATATATATATAAATCATGATAAGATGTATCTTTTGACACAATCAAGCCAAACTGAGCACGTTTGCCATTGGATTGCATTACAAAAACATTTTGTTAATATTGTACAGGTCCACGTTCCCATCCAGTTCTTGCACAAACTATTCTTGTATCATATTATGAATAAAGTTTTAAACACGCTTCCCTAAACATTTGCACCCCTTTCTTTAACATTAAGTCTTCATGCATGGCTTTTTACCTTGTTGCAATACAGGTTGGATATTGGCAGATAGATTTATACACATAACCACCAGGTGGCGCTCAAACACTACATGCCAAATATATTAAATTATAGTTATCCTTCAGATTTGTGATTCTAAAATATGATAATTGTTGAGGTTAAACTTTAATAAATGTGGAAGTGGAACTGAAATGTGGATTTTGAATGCATGGAGATTAAAGGGTCAAATATTAGTTAGCATGCAATGACATTTTAATCAACACCCATTTATAATAAAGCAGATTAGCACAGATTTCACGTGTGTTTTTCAAAGACAGCTCTGCTCCTGAACAATTCAAACCTTTCAAAAAGTCTGGAAACACTAAAAAGCCCTCGTGAAATATAAACGATGCACGCTTTTAGTGCACCCTTCTACTTTCTAAAAAGATATATTTAGACGAACACTGAACACGGAATATTGTTGTGCATTGCCAGCTAAGCCTTGAATTGTTAGAAAGATTTAAAGGTGCAGTAGGGAACTTTTGTAAAAATATATTTTTTACATATTTGTTAAACCTGTCATTATGTCCTGACAGTAGAATATGAGACAGATAATCTGTGAATAAATCAAGCTCCTCTGGCTCCTCCCAGTGTCCTATTGCCATTTGCAGAAAGTCATGCGCTCCTGGTAATAAACAACCAATCAGAGCTGCGGTCCGTAACTTTGTTTGTGTTCAAAATGTAGAAAAATTTATATAATAAGCGAGTACACCATGAATCCATTTTCCAAACCGTGTTTTTAGCTTGTCCTGAATCACTAGGGTGCACCTGTAATAAGTGTTTATATTCGGACTATTTTAGATTACTTCGGGGGTACCGCGGCGGAGTAACCCAGTACCTTTGTGATTCTTCATAGACATAAACAGAGAGAAGTAGTTCCGGCTACGATGTTCTTCCGCAAGACGCAAGCAGTTCTGTTTATTAGTCCAGCTTCAATATCTGAGCACTGTTTATGATAAAGCTTGGTTGCAGTGACTGTAATGTCTTAGTTTATGTCAGAAATCAATCTTTAGTTTTAGATATTTCGGATAGAATTCAAAATTTTTTGATAATTGACTAATTATTAAAATTAGTTTGATAATTAGTAATGGCTTTTAGTATTGATTTATTAACATGTTTACTTCATATTTCTTTATTTTCAGTGCTGCTTGTCTATTTTGTGGATGATTGCATCTATACGTCGAAAGACCTTCAAATTATCTTGTTTTTTATCTTACTTTTATCAAATTTTTGACGTCACTTTTGTAATATTTTGTACTTTTATCTCAATTATTTATTAGTATGTGAATTTTGACTCATTGATCTCATTATTATGGTTTCGTGTTGCACTTACATTTTTTTTTTATATAAAAATTTGGACAGTATCTCAATTTGGAATAAAGAATCTCATAATTTTGACTTTTTGTCATAATTTAAACTTTTGTCATAATGTCATGTTCTGGACTATTAATCTAAGTTATGACTTAGTATGTCAATTTTTACTTCTCGTATCATGAATTCATCTTTTTATCTCAAAATTATGAATCAGTATCACAATTTTGATTTATCTCATAATGGACTTAGTATTCCATAATCTTGTCTTGTTATATCACAATCATCACCTAGCATGTCATAAATTCAACCTTTTATACGGTTGACTTGTTTTTATCCCAGTTATGACTATGTAAGCTTTTACTCATAATTATGGCTTTATATCTCATAATTCTGTTATTTATTTATATATATTATAATCATCACTAAGTACATCATAAATTCAACTTTTCTAATCAGTCTCATAATTTAAACTTTTAATGTCATATTTATGATTTCTTTCAGTTATATTAGTTTTGATTTATAATTATGGCTTTGTATTTCATGATTTCATCGTTTTATCTCATAATAATGATTCGGTATCGCAATTTTGACTTATCTCATAATGGACTTAGTATTCTATAATCTTGTCTTTTTATATCATAATCATCACTTAGCATGTCATAAATTACATTTTGTGTAAATTTATTTTCTTTATCTCTCAATTATGATTTAGTATCTCATGATTTGGGCTTTTATCTCATAATTATGATTTAGTATCCCATAATTATTAAGTATATATATATATATATATATATATATATATATATATATATATATATATATATATATATATATAATCACCACCAGTGAGTCATAAATGTAACATTTAATCTCATATTTTCCATATTACTCATATTTTTTTCAGTCATGACAGTATAGAAGTTTTGACTTGTGATTATGACTTTGTATCATGATTTAATCTTTTTATGCCATGATTATGACTTAATATTCCATAATTCAGTTTTTAAAAATATATATAATAATCACCACCAGTAAATCATAAATTCAATGTTTATCTCATATTGTCTTTTTTTCACTTATGACAGTATCTAAGTTTTGACTTGTAATTATGGTGGCTTTGTATCATGTTTTAATCGTTTTATTTTTAATTCCGTCTTTTATCTCATAATTGTGATTTAGTATCTCATAATAATCATAATAATCCTCTAGCATTGTAAGTAAGATCACATGTTAAGGTGTGGGAGATGCATGGGAGTATCTCCATCTGTTTGCAGGGTGCTTTCTGAGCTCGGTGTGTTGACCCACTACCACTGTGAGCTCAAACACACATCAGTGAACATCCACGGCCAGGTGCTGCACGTTCCTGAAACTCCTCCAAATCACACACACACACACACACACACACACACACACACACACACACACTTTTGGCTGGCAGCTCTGGGGCTCTCTGTGATAGTGACAGCTCATGTTTATGCATGATGTGGAGCTCCCCAGCGCTGAAGCGGAGCGCTGATGAAGTCATGCAAGCCTGGAGACATGCTGCGACCGAGTGTGTCCTCTCATCACGGGAATAAAGCCCAGAATGAGGAGCCACATTAAAGAAGACAGTTCAAATCAGCAGCTGTCAGAGCAACGTCACCGTACGGCCAATAACACACTCGTTTGAAACCGAAACAGACACTACTGATCATAATATCAATAGTACAGAACACTGATCGCATGCAATATGGCTTGCACATATTGTTATAAGGGTTATTTAATTTCTGAGAGGGAAATAATGTTCTCTTTTAGAAAAAGTTCAGCTTTGGTTCACCTGTTTTATCGTCTTTCATATCAAAATCTTCTTAAAAAAAAAAAGGAATCATTTATGTCTGTAGGACAATCAATATTTTAGTCTATTTCCTCCACATAAGCAAAAAAAAAAAAAAGTAAATCTTTTTTTTTTTTTAAATAAGACCTTCATATATTTAATATTAACTGAGTAAGGCCATGTCAAAGACTGAAATTAATGGTTGAAATCAAACTTAGCTTGTTATCTCATAATTAAATTTTGAGACTTTAGCCTGGATTTCACAGACAGGGTCACAAATGATTCATCAAATTATGAGATATATCTTGTATAGTCATACAATTATGAGATATAAGTCACATTATGACAAAAAAAATCATAAATGACAAAAATGTGCAATTATGAGCTTTATGGCTATATAACATATTGTATGACTTTAAATCATAATTTAGACTTTTGGCCATTTATAAAAAATTATGACTTGTGACTCAATTTTGACTTTTTAATCTAGTAATTATGACAAATTTTGTTATAATGTTCTCATTTTTTATGTTTTGTTTTGGCCTATGCCAGGCTTGTAACCTCTGACTGTTTGTCATAATTATGAATTTATTTCATTACACGTAATTACGGCTTTTATGTCCTAAATGTGATTTATCAAAACATTTTTTATGTGGCAGAAACGGCTTCCAAAAGATGACCCACATGTTGAACTCTAGTCTTAGGAGTTAGTTCACATCACTAAGCTAAAGCATTCATTAAACTAGCGATAATTAGCACATCTGAAGCCTTCACTGGCAGCCCTCGTTATAAATCTGCTCTTCTGAGAGGAGCAATCTGCAGAACAAATGACTAACAAAATGAACGTTTACAGATGAACTGTGTGTGTATGTGTGTGTGAGAGCATCTGCACCATAGACTTCTTCATTAGACGTGATTACACTGTTATAATGGGAAGCGAGTGAGAAAAAGATCAGACGAAGCATATGTGCTCTGCTTAACAATGACTAAACTACTGGAGTCAGTGTTTGTGTTTACTGTGTGAATCATCTAATGCTTGGGATGTTTTAGAGAAACGTTGCCAAGTGTCTGAATCCACAAATAAATCTACATCCGGTGCAATCTGGTGTAAATGAATGTCTACTAGTCTAAACCCACATTCATTTAAATACAAATTAAATCATCACTCATTTAAATGTCATTTAGGCCACATACATGATTGCGGTGTTTTTCACCTGCTGAAAATTCATAAACTAGCTCGCTAATTAAGACCGTGACCTACATTAGCAAACAAGATGAGCCACAAACACTCGTTTCCTGCTGGAAATGACCAATACGATGATGCTCACAGATATTGATTGCATTATCACTGACACTAATGCCAGGAGAGAGAGGATATCCAGGAGTGACCTGTGACCTGCTTGCATGCCATATTTAGCACCGTAGCACATTTATTGAGAGGATTATAAACAGATGCACGAGGATGTTGAGATATCGGGGGTCTTTCGGTCACGTATTGCTAATCTTCTTTTGTGTGATCACTCGCATCGATTCCACACGAACAACAGGCTGAGATATGATCGTACACAAGGACCGCCGGACAGCTGATGGATGGGAAAATAATCAGTAGAGATTCCACAGGGATTCAACACGATGTTAGTCTACACATGCTCTCAGAGAGACAGAGAGAGAGAGAGAATGAGCCAAAGGTAATAAAACATAGTTATTTTGCAGTCATATATTCCAGTTATATGTAAACGCTGATGCTGGACAGGATGCGTCAACAGTGTGTTTAATACCCGGATGATGAAGCACAGACGCGTTTTCATTCACTTAAATCATCTGGAGTCACACTGTTTCTGCTAACAGTCACGTAGCGAGTGTTTCTGAGTGTGTGCAAACAGGCAGCAAGAATACACTTTAAAGGAATACACTCTTACAAATAAAGGTTCTTGTTGATGGATCCTTGAAGAACTTTTAACATCCGTGGAACCTTTCCATTCCAAAAAAAGGTTTTTCACACACACACACACACACACACACACAGACTGGAGCCTGCAGTTCATCCAAAAATAAAAATGGTCACCATTTACAAAACTACTTTCTTTTGTGAAACACTGAAAGGAGATGTTTCACAGAAAGCTCCTGCTGCACTTTTCCATGCAACACAATGTTTATACTTTTAAGCTCCTAAAGGGCTATAGGCACTATGAAGTACTAAAAAAAAGACTTATGACTGTGCACTCTTAGGCAACATGAAGTTAAAAAATACTGTGAACAGCTGTGCACAATCCAAAGAAAAATGTCCAAACAATTCTTAATAGGTCAAATTAAAACAGTTCAGCCGAAAATGAAAAGTTGCTTAAAATGTATGCATTTCTTCATTGGAACAGATTTAGAGAAATGTAGCATTGCATCACTTGCTCACCAATTTATGTGAATGGGTGCCGTCAGAATGAGAGTCCAAACAGCTGATAAAAACATCATGATAACCCACACCACAGCACTCCAGTCCATCAGTTAATATCTAGTGACGCAAAAAGCTATGTGTTTGTAAGAAACAAATCCATCACCAAGATCTTTTCACTTTAAACCATTGCTTCTGGCCACAATATGAGAGTCCATAATCCATAATAACGCTTCCTCCAGTAAAAAAAAGTCCATCAACTGTTTTCCTCACACATAAAAACACTTGATCTGTGCATATTTCTGGTTGACAGCCATTCCTTTCACTTCTGTAAAACTATTACCATGCTTCAGTCAGGCCTTCAGTAAAGGGCTCTTGTATTTTCCAGCCACAGAGTCTCATGAAATGGTGTGAAGCCAGGCGAGGGTCATTAGAAGTGGGCCAGCGATGATCAAATGGTTTTGTGTGTGAAGGTTATTAATGTGAACACATTGGCAGCTGTGACAGACATCTGTGAGTTAATGAAAACTTCACAACGCCACTAAAACCACCGCTGAAGGGGGAAAAGAGATGAAGAAAAGGCAAGATATAAAAGAATGTGCTTTATAGAATATGGTGGAAGCGAATAGGACGGAAACATATAATGATGCAGCAGGAATGGAATGAAATTGATCTGGATGGAATGAATCAGAAATGGAAATGGGCTTGAAATGAAGAAACACTTTACAATCTGGTTCAGGTCATTAATATTAGTTAATGCAGTAGGTATCATGAACTAACCATCAATCACAATTACAGAAATTAATGCTCATTTATAATTATAACACGTTTGTTTATTATAAATGGACTAATGTTAATCAACTATGTAAAACTCAACTATGCAAAAAATATTATCATGTTGTTAATTGGTGTTTGTTCATTATGCATGAAATGATTTTATTCTATATACAAGTCAATAACATCTTTATAGTTATAAGCATCTAATGATTAATCATTTATTTTATTTCAAACAGCATTAATAGAAATACTTACACAGTTGTGTATATAAATATATCAGTGGCCTAAATACAGATCTGCATATACAATTATATTTTGGTTCAAAAAGCAGGATTTTTTTTTTAAATATATAAAATCATTTAAATATATAAACAATAAAAAAAAAAAGGATTTATAATTAATTTATACAACTTGAAATATTAAAAATGTAATAGCATTTGCTATTTTTCATCTTGGCTATTGCATTACCAACGTAATTGCATCAAGAACCATTAACATAATTGTTTTAGTTAATGTTAATGTAATTGCATTTACTAACTAACACATCAAGAGACCTTTATTTTTAAAATGTTTTTTAAACATTAAACTAAACCCACAAAGTATTTTTTTCTCATGCAGACGCGCCACACTCAGCGAAGCTTTTTGGAAACACACCCCATGAAGTCTTCCTTCAACAAGACAGACAGCCAGATCAACATTAGAGAACAATCTATAAATACTTCATTTTTATTATTTATTTTAATTTTTTTTTATCAGTTTGCTGTGGGAAAGGGACATTGCAGTGACCTTGAACTTTAGGAAATTATAGGTTGCTCTAATTCTGATCTTCACACAAACACACACAGACACACACACACACACACACTTTTTGTCCAGTTGAAATATCTAGAAATCCTTAGAACAAGATAAATGTATTTATGCAGCACTACATTAGATGTCAAGACTTGTTTTTTAGACAATGCATCTTTATTATGGGTGTATTTTATCTTAAAAATGTCAGTGAAATAAACCTACCACTGCAGTAGGACACTCACACACTCATAAAGTAAATAAATAAATAAATAAATAATTTTTTTTTGATGATGATGCAAAGTGTGATGACTAACTGATAAACTGGACTCTTTCATTTATGAGGTGTATTGGTTCATGAGGAAAATGCTTCCATGGATGAAGAGATGCCACTGGACATGGTCAAGACAGTAACTTGCAAAGATGCCACAGACGCTGTTTTGATTAAGTACATAAAGGATTGCTTTCAGTATTGACTCCCAGGAGACGAACATGTTAGTTATTCCCCGTTATAGAAACAGCTAATTATATTAAACCACAATCCGTTTATCAGTGTAAAGTTCCTGAGGACAGCTAGCATCTCCTGTTTAAGTGTCTGTAAAACAATTGATAGACTATGCTCTCAGAGAGGGAAAAAATGGATGCAAACAGAGCATGCATGCAAACCAGGACTGCAGAACTGCAATGCGCACATGTGTGTGTGTGAACAGATTGAGCAAACGTGTGTTTTCCTGCCACACCAGACCCTGCTCTTCATGTTAAGAATGCTAATGCCGTCCTGCCGCTCTGAAACAGTGAAGGGCACCACGGCATTGATCACGGCTTCTCTCCACCATCCGCTTTAACACCTGCCTTCACCTGCTGAGAGCCAAGACCCCTCACACCTGCCCTGCCAGAATGAAGAAAAACCAGACAGATATCCAATATGAGGTTATAGTTGCATTGCTAGAGCTAACTAAAGGCACTGACAACACTGCATTAATGGAATAGAAAACATGCAATAAAATACAATTTGTGAATTTAGTGAATTGTCATGCATGAAACATGAATCTGCAAATGAAACGCAACAAAATATCTTGATGTAGTTTGGTTGTTCAGGTAAATTAAGCATGTTTTTAATGAAGTACAGATGTTTTATTGGCAAACAAGACAAATACACTTAGTTTTCATGATGCATTTTTTGTATTTATTTTGTTTCAAAATGCAGTGGCAGAAACTTTGATTTTATAAAGGATTTATAATTAAATATAAATTAAATATTACACTTAATAAGTTATAATATTGTCCTTGTCATTTATTTGCTACCAGCTGTAAAAAATCAGAACTAGTGATGCCACATTTGCAAATGAATCACTCTTTTGACTGAACAGTTCAAATTCAGGGATTCAGAAGTTCATGATTCAGTTTGATTCATTTGGACAGTTCACTCATGCACACTATTGGAAACTTTAAACAGAAATCAAAAACAGTAGCCGATGAGGTGGATATTTTGTCTACATTTTCAGGCTGTGTTTACCTGCAGTCCATTGGAGAAAATAAAACTTATTTGACTTCCTTGACTTATTATACTATTGTTTGTCAGCAATGCATTAGCTCTTTTGTGTACAGATTGAAAACGACTCATGCAAAGATGAATTATGTATATATATATATATCCGGGATAAAGATAAAAAAAAATCTTCAAACTACTCAGAACAATAATAAATAATAATTATTTCGACATTTATTCGTACACTGACTGAACCGAGAACCGTTTCTGTCAGACGCGTCCGATTCGAGAACCGAGGAGCTGATGATACTGCGCATGTGTGATTCAGTGTGACGCAGACTGACTCACAGCTCGTCTGAACCGAACTGATTCTTTTGGTGTTTGATTCTGAACTGATTCTGTGCTTATGTTATAAGCGCGGGTAAACTGAAGGCTTGAATTAAGGGCAGTCATCGCTAATGACATTACATCGAGCGCAAAAGAACCGGTGAACCGTTTTTTTTTCAACTGGTTTATTTGATCGAATTGTCCGAAAGAACCGGTTCACTTGAGCACCTGCTCCTTTGCCCCTTAACTGCCCTTTTGTCAAAGCAAAATTTCCTCGAATTTTTTTTTTGTAATAACATACCCTTTTGTGAATGCCTGCCAACGCCCAATCATAATATTATTACAATTTATTAATAATTAATTAGCCGTAAATAAAATTACCAACATGATGACCTTTCACCTGACTGGGAAAATTCCTCACGCCACACGCACATTTTTTAATTGCTAAAGGATATTTCAACATCGTGGCAGCTGGTAAGTGGTGTTTCATTCTCAGCGAAGTGATTTTGATGTTTATATACTTATTATTATTTTACAAGAACGATGTGATGTGAGAACATGCAGATATGTTGTTTATAGTGCTGTGTGTAGCCCTGTAGTGTAGAAGTAACACAGTAAGGCATCGAGGGGTCTGTTTTTTTTAAGTTATTTGACTAAACTTTTATTATAGTACAGTACTTAATTATTTTTTAACACGTTGAGTGCCTTAAAAATAATTATCACAACACTGGTAAGGCTTATTCAGATTTTCTCATTCTCTGAATTATCATTATAAAAATAAAAACTATTCAGAAATTAATTATATAATTATATTTTAAATGTGACGCAAATATTTTTTTTTCTACAATAGCAACAGTGTTTACAACAGCAAGACCACTTTAGCCTGTAAACTCAATAATATCTCTCTGGAAATAAATGTAAAAATATCAATGTCAATAAAAAATGCATAATATACCTGACATCAAAGTGCAGTGTGAAGAATATGAATAACAAATGTAGCCTGTCATTTGTTTACATTGCAAAGGTGTTCAATTTTAGACAATAACTACAACAGTAGTAATAATATTAATCATTGTATTCCAGTGTATCAGTTTTTTATGTTTTGTATCAATATTTAAGGTGGACTTATTGATTAGGTGCAAGAGTAGTAGTGATGGTTAAAATAATAGATTAATGCTGAAACAGAGAAGAAAAAGCCATCAGGTTGGGACAATTTAAGACATTTCAGTTTCTAATCCCAGAGCTATTATTATTTTAAACTTAAAATTGTCTTCTCTATTGTTTCTTTTTCAAAACTGCATCAAAGCATTTGCTGCTGTATCAATACATAACCATCCATATCTATACGTGAATCAGCAAGGAATGCATCACAATATATTGCTGTATTGATATTTTGAACAGCTCCATTTAAAGCCTTGTTCCATGTGCCCCTTTTATACTTTGAGCACCTGCCCCTCCAAAGGTCTCTCCACGGCCCTGTTCAGAGGGAGTGTCAGCCACGCTAAAAAAGTTAACCGCTTAAGTCATTTGGCAATTAATGCTTATTGGAGATGCGAACCGTTTCAAACTATTCAGTTTTATTTGGTGAACTGGTTCAAGAAGATCCGGTTACAACGAATGATTCCTTCGTGAACAGGATATCACAAACTGCTTTGTTTTGAACTCTCTTGGAAGAGAAGACAATGCTGAATAAAGTCATAGTTTTTGCTAATTATGGAGCAAAATGTATTTTCGATGCAGTAATATGCAGTTATTAGCCGTGCCCAGTGCCACTGTATTTTTTGTTTGGTTTTCATGAGACCCCCCTTGAAATGACCAGGACCCCCCATTGCCCCCCCCCCCCAATCAAAATTGTCTGGAGCTGCCACTGATCAGGAGAGCACTATAAAGTCAAAACAGCAGACTCGTTTCTCGTTTCTCGTTTGGCGTTTCTTAGCTGACCTTCCATTAGCGTTGTGCTTTTGTAAAATGAACGCAACCCGTGGAGATTCCATTATAAAGCAATTTACTTTAGCTACCTGCCAAGTGCTGCTGGCAAATTACTACCCAGAAACTCTGTCATGCGAGAGGACGTGTCTTAATTAATCTGCCAAAACACAAAACACTCTTATGATGTCTAATTCTTACACATGGACTCAGGGAACCACTATAGACACTGAGAAATGGGCAATAATTAAAAAGTTTAGGATGGTCTGCCTCAGCTTTAACAGCTCGTCAATGTCGATTGAGATGGCCAATCAAATCAAAGGAGGCGGGGCTTCACAGGTCACAGGTAATGATTATTGTGATCAGTGTCCACGGTTTTCCCATGGAATTGGGCTACTTTAACTCTGTTGCCGTGTGTTGTTTTTTTTATAGCTATATATTGTGATATTTCGCTTCTGGCATGCAAATTTTACCTGGAGGACCCTGCTCAAAAACTTGTATTTTACCCCGAGGAACACGATTTTTAATGGGGACCCCCCTCGAAACACCATCGGGCTATTTTTGGGTTATTGGACGATTCAGTTTTTAACGGTGAAAGAGCGTGAGGTAAGGTGTGAGCATCCAAATGTTAAACATCCAAACAAAATGATACACTGTGATGCAAACTACTCAGCTATTTTATCAAAATTTAGCCATTTGGGGATTTTAAATAGGATGAATCATTTACGTGATTCATGTGTTTCATCGAGTTCAAACTGACGGGACAAGAAACATTTCACCGTTTTGCGTTTTCAATGCATTCACAGAACTTTCCCCCTTATTTTACCTTTCTGGTCACTTTTTTGAGAACATTCTCCAAATGTACAGGAAACAGGAAGTTTATGTAAAAAAAAAAAAACGTTCCTGACTAACCAACATTAAACGTTCTGGGAATCATTAACTAACATTCAAAGAACGTTCTGGGAACGCTGAAGCATTTTTATTTGCATTTAAAAAAAAAACTTTATTTCCTTTAGTTCTAGTGCAGTAACTGTGATATTTTAACAGAAGAAAGCATCAGCAGATCAAATGTCGTCGACCGTGAAGTCGGTTGTGGCTCTGCTCTGACGTCAGCGCTGACGCTTAAAAATCAATTTAAATATTTAAATCTTTGAAATCTACGTCCTTTCAAATTACGTTTCCCATCTCTCTCCACTGGATTCAGCCTCTTCCTCAGCTCCCCTATGTGTGCCATGCCTTAAAATATCCCCTGCACTTCAAAGAGATGTTAAGTGTGTTCCAGCAGCATCCAGACACAGAGGAAACTGATAGTGCTTCGACTGAAGCACATAATAACAACACTGTGAATAAATAACAGTGATCAGCAGTTAGGCTCAGAGTTTTATGCAAAGTGAATGGAGCATCTAATCTCCTCTTAACTGTGCATGCACTGATCAACCACTAAGATTTATAACTGGGAAGAGGGTCAATGATAAAGCATGGTCCAGTTGCTGCAAAGAGCATCTTTCCATACTGATGGCCATTCAGACGTAGCATAATCTGAAGAAATAAACATTTTGCAAGCACCAATGAAATTGCAAGCATCTCCTTATCTTATAGTAAACTATAAAACTATAACTAAAGATGAATTATATGTAGGTAATGCCCGATTCTTTCCTAAAAGGCTAATTGCACGGTTTTTCCAGCTTGCTTGTGACTGGGTTACTGTATAAAAATAATGTTAAGTTCATACGTTTTGCATCTTTACAAACTTTAATTTATTTTTTAACATGACTTTATTAACATTCATAAACTATAATAACACTCACTGTACATTTTCTAGACACACACACACACACACACACACACACACAAAGTGGCAGAATGTGCAATATAATTAAACAATTATTAGTTTGATATTACTACTAATAGTTAGTTTTATTTTATTAATATTCTTAACAACAAAAATTATGTATGTGTTTATTAATGCATGTATTATAAATAATGTTTAATTGAACAATTTAAACAACAATAATAATATTGAATCGTTATTCAGTTAATTATTATTCACTTTTAAAAATAATGTTAATAATAATTATAATAAATCAAGGATAATCACTAATAATAATTAATATTGTTTATTAGCCTAAATGTAGGATGTTGACACATAAATACAGAATTTAACTTCAGTTCAGAACTGAGACTGAAACTAAATGAATCCCACACAAGGAAATGTCCAGGTCAAAAAAAAAAAAAAAAAACTATTTTTACAAGGACATTCTCTGCAGTTTTCCTAAGATTTACCCAGCTCCCCGCTGTATTGATTTGTGAGTGTGTTCCTGTCTATTTAAAGCTGTTCTCTTCACTCTGTTCTCTTGTCATCCTCTTGTTTATGTAAAAAGGTGATTGAATGTTTTTGCACAGGGAGAGTGCTTGCATATAATTCATACCATGGTTTGAAAAAAACTGGCAGAAGTGACTGATAAGTGCTAATGAGTGGAAAAACCTTTTAGGATGTGCCACGGTGATGACATCCGAGCATCAAACATACATTTCCAGTTTAGTAATGTTTAGTTCCTGCATTCATGACCCGTCTGAGCTGCTGAATGTATTTACTTGTGTGTCTGACACAGAGACGACGCTTGGATTCAGAAGAACCAGAAACTAAACTGGAAACAGACTTTTGACAATTTGCAGCACAATCTGCTTTTTTTAAATAATCATACAATTGCCCATATAGGTGTCACACATAATGACATTTACAAGGCAAACAAAAGATAAAAACACAATAACATTAAGCCACAACCAGAATTAAGACTTTACTCAAGGGATTTACTGTACTCACACTCACATGCCAGTAAAAGTTAGAAAAACTAAAAACTGTGCTTTTTGAGGAGAAAAGTTTGTAACTTTTTTTTTTGCTTTGTACATTTTGTGTTTGCACCATACATTTAAACTCTTAACTTTACCACAGTTATAGACCAGCATAAAAAAATAAAAACACATAAACAAAATAGTGTGCATGAATGATTGAACAAAACTTAGCATCAAAATTGTAATAGAAAAGTCTCTTTGTTCCAAAAGTACATTTTCAAAAATCAAAATAAAACATAATTTTGGAATCCAATGATAAATTCTCCCCAGGGTTATTATAAGAATATTTTATAAGTAAAATTAAAACCATTAAAAAACATTTTCATACTTGAAATTAAATAAAAATAACTAATATAATAATAATAATAGTAATAGAATATATATATATATATATTTTATTTAATTTCAGCTAGTTGCCAATGCAACATTTATCATTTTGATTTAGTTTAATTTGATGTACTGAAAAAGCTAAATTTGTCATGATCCTGGTTCCCTTTCCCCTTTTCCCCTCCCCTCTCTGATGCTTTTTCTTCTCTTCTCTTTGCACTAATCTTTCTTCTCTCGTTAATCTCCTTCAGCTGCTCCTCATTGCGCTACTCTTCGCGCTTGGCTTCCCGCACCTGTTTCCTCTTCTCCTCTGATTAACACTCCTACTTCTTTCCCTTTCCTCCCTACCTGCCTTGCCAGATTATTCCCCTAAATACGCTTAACTGGTATGTCTTGTTCCCTGTCGTTTTGTCCCAGTCTTAGTCCTGTTTGTTCGGGGTGCTGTGTGTGTGAGCCTGGAAGTTTAGCCGCTGCTCGTCTCCTGACCTGCTGATCTCTCCCTCTCTACTGCGAGGTTGCGGAGCTGTCCACCGTACTCAATCCGCCGGGGCGGCCGGTGGCTTTTGCTTTCTCCTTTTGAACAAAGACGAGTTTTGGTTCCAGTTTTGCCCTTTGGGCTTTTTTCTGTTTGCATTCCCTAATAATCTGAAGCTCCTGAGTTTGAACATTAAAGACAATATTTGCTCCGCGAATTGCTCTCTCTGGTCCTCTTTCCACACGACAGAATAATCTGGCCACTATGGACCCAGCAGGAGAGCATCCGATACAGACGGCCGTCGAGATCCAGGGAGTTATGCTGGGTAAACACGAGGAGGAATTATCGGCCGCCAGACAGGCCGTGGAGACGCTGGCGGCTCAGGTGACGGATCTGGCTAGACAACTCCACCAGTGTAGTCTCAATCCGCCAGCCCTGTCCGGATCCGTTCACTCCACGGAGCCTCGCATTAACAACCCGCCGTGCTATTCCGGTGAGCCCACCCAGTGCCGTTCATTTTTAATCCAATGCGAGGTTGTGTTTTCCCTCCAGCCGTCAACCTATTCTGGGGACAGGGCCAGGATCGCCTACGTTATCTCTCTCCTCTCCGGACGGGCTCGCCAGTGGGGAACGGCAGTCTGGGAGTCAAGGGCTGTGTGTGTCGAGCGTTTTTCCCTCTTCAAGGAGGAGATGATCCGTGTCTTCGACCGGTCTGTCTACGGGGAGGAGGCCTCCCGCCTCTTGTCTTCTCTGCGCCAGGGTAAGCGCTCAGTTACAGACTTTTCTATCGAGTTCCGCACTCTGGCAACCTCCTGTGGCTGGAATGAACCGGCGCTGCTCGCTCGTTTTCTGGAGGGGCTCCACGGGGGTATAAGGGATGAGATATTGTCCAGGGAGGTCCCTACTCGCCTGGATGCACTGATCGACTTGGCCTTACGCATCGAGAAGCGTTTTGACCAGCGCCGCCGCGCTCGGGGTCTGGAGTCCGCCCTACTGGCTCCTCCGCCCGCCGATCCCCTGGCACTTCCCTCCTCTGAACCTGAGGCCATGCAACTGGGCGGCATCCGCATTTCCGCTGCAGAGCGAGAACGAAGAGTGGTCAATCGACTCTGCATGTATTGCGCTTCACCTGCGCATTTTGTCGCCGTGTGCCCGTTAAAAAACAGAGCTCGTCAGTGAGGGGAGGGCTTCTGGCGAGCGCAACCACTCTAGTCTCTCCTCCTAACTCCTGCACCACCTTCTCGATCCATCTTCGCTGGCCTGGCTCCTCTGCCTCCTGCAGGGCTCTGATTGACTCCGGGGCCGAGGGCAATTTCGTGGATGAGTCATGGGCTCGTGCGCAAGGTATTCCCCTGATGGAGTTAGATGCACCCTCTCCCCTATTTGCTCTAGATGGAAGCTCTCTCCCGAGGGTTAACCATGAGACTCCACCCTTAACACTCACTATCTCCGGTAACCACCGTGAGACCATATCCTTTTTAACTTTTCATTCTCCTTATTTCCCAGTAGTTTTAGGGCATCCCTGGCTAGTACTTCATAATCCCCAGATTAACTGGATAAGGGGTACCATCCTCTCTTGGAATGTGTCTTGTCATGTCAACTGTTTAACCTCTGCTATTCCTCCTGTATCCTCTGTCTCTGTGTTTCAGGAAGATCCAGGGGATTTGTCTGGGGTGCCGGAGGAGTATCACGATCTGCGGATGGTTTTCAGTCGTTCGCGGGCCGCTTCTCTCCCCCCTCACCGCCCTTATGACTGTAGCATCGACCTTCTCCCGGGCACTACGCCACCTCGTGGTAGACTGTATTCCCTGTCGAGGCTAGAACGCGAAGCTCTTGAAAAATATCTATCGGAGTCCCTGGACGCAGGTACCATAGTTCCCTCATCCTCTCCCGCGGGCGCCGGGTTCTTCTTTGTTAAGAAGAAGGATGGTTCCTTGCGCCCCTGTATAGACTATCGGGGCCTTAACGAGATAACCTTTAAGAACCGTTATCCATTACCCCTCATGTCATCGGCCTTTGAGGTCTTGCAGGGCGCCAAATTCTTCACGAAGTTGGACCTTCGCAACGCCTATCACTTAATTCGCATAAAGGAGGGGGATGAATGGAAGACCGCGTTTAACACACCCCTTGGGCACTTTGAGTATCGCGTTCTCCCGTTCGGCCTCGTAAACGCCCCCGCGGTTTTTCAGGCGTTGGTAAATGATGTTCTTAGAGACATGCTAAATATATTTGTTTTCGTCTATCTAGATGACATTCTTATCTTCTCGCCCTCCCTCCAGGTGCACGTCCAGCAGGTTCGCCGCGTTCTTCAAAGGCTTCTCGAGAATAGGCTGTTCGTCAAGGCGGAGAAATGCTGCTTTCACGCGCGCTCGGTCACCTTTTTGGGATCGGTTATTTCAGGGGAGGGCATTAGCATGGACCCCGCTAAGGTTAAGGCGGTTATTGACTGGCCAGTTCCTGATTCTCGCGTCGCCTTGCAGCGTTTCTTGGGGTTCGCCAATTTTTACCGCCGCTTCATTTGCAACTACAGTCAGGTCGCAGCGCCCCTAACCGCCCTTACCTCTGTCAAGTCCAGTTTTGAATGGACCGAGTCCGCCCAGCGCGCTTTTGACCGCCTGAAGACCCTTTTCACGTCCGCTCCCATCCTAATGACCCCTGACCCCTCCAAACAGTTCATAGTCGAGGTTGACGCGTCCGAAGCAGGCGTTGGAGCTATACTCTCCCAGCGGTCTGCCTCCGATGGTCAGATCCACCCCTGCGCTTTTTTCTCGCACCGACTAACTCCCTCCGAGCGTAATTACGACGTGGGTAATCGTGAACTACTCGCTATCCGCCTCGCGCTAAGTGAATGGCGTCAGTGGCTAGAAGGTTCCTGCGTTCCTTTCTTGGTATGGACGGATCACAGGAATCTCGAATATATTCGTTCAGCGAGGAGGATGAGTGCCCGTCAGGCTCGTTGGGCATTATTTTTCACCCGTTTCGACTTTTCTATTTCCTACCGACCCGGCTCGAAGAACGTCAAGCCTGATGCTCTGTCCCGCCTCTTCGATTCCTCAGAGTGCTCCGAGTCACGCGTTCCCGTTATCCCCGAGGGGCGTGTGATTGGTGCGGCCATCTGGGGAATCGAGAGACTAGTCAAACGAGCTCTTTCTCACTCCGCCACTCCCCGTCGATGCCCCTCTAATCTTCTTTTCGTCCCTGCATCCGTCCGTCCGGCTGTCCTCCAGTGGGCTCATACGTCCAAATTAGCTGCCCATCCCGGCGTTAGGGGCACCCTGGCTTCCATAGGCCAACGGTTCTGGTGGCCCTCCCGCGAACGGGACACTCGTAGTTTTGTAGCCGCCTGCGCGGTGTGCGCACAGACGAAATCTGGTAACTCCCCTCCGGCCGGCCTTCTTAGACCCCTCCCCATTCCCTCACGCCCGTGGTCCCATATCGCCCTTGATTTCATTTCGGGTCTTCCCCCGTCGGCTGGAAATACCGTTATCCTCACTGTCATCGACCGCTTCTCTAAAGCAGCGCATTTTATTCCTCTACCCAAACTCCCCTCCGCCAAGGAGACCGCCCAGACTGTCGTTGAGAATGTTTTTAAGCTACATGGTCTACCTTCTGATGTCGTCTCTGATAGAGGTCCACAATTCGCTTCGCAGTTCTGGAAGGAGTTCTGCCGTTTAATCGGTGCATCCGCTAGCCTCTCGTCCGGTTTCCATCCTCAGACTAATGGTCAGGCCGAACGAGCCAATCAGACCATCGGCCGCATATTACGTAGTCTTGCGTTTCGCAACCCAGCATCATGGTCTGAACAGCTCCCTTGGGCTGAATATGCTCATAATTCGCTCCCGTCCTCGGCCACTGGGCTATCCCCTTTTCAAGCTAGTCTCGGTTATCAGCCACCCCTGTTCTCGTGCAAGGACTCGGAGTCCAACGTCCCGTCGGCTCAGGCGTTCGTTCAGCGCTGTAAGCGTACCTGGAGGAGGGTCAGATCCGCTCTTTGCCGTTTTAGAGACCGGACCCTACGTATCGCTAATCGCCGCCGAGTCAAGAGCCCTAGATATATTTGCGGTCAAAGGGTTTGGCTGTCTACTCTTAACCTGCCCCTCCAGTCGATCTCACGCAAATTGACCCCTCGTTTCGTTGGGCCGTTTCGAGTTTCTAAGATTATTAGTCCTGTCGCGGTCCGCCTCCAACTCCCTCCCAATCTCCGTCGTGTCCATCCTGTTTTTCATGTGTCTTGCATTAAACCGGTTATCCGCGCCCCACCCCGGTCTTCCACCCCCCCCGTTCAGGTTGAGGGATCCCCTGTCTACAGGGTTCGTAGATTATTGGACGTCCGCCGCCGGGGGCGGGGTCGACAGTACCTAGTGGACTGGGAGGGTTATGGTCCCGAGGAGAGAAGTTGGATCCCCTCCCGGGACGTTCTGGACCGTTCGCTTATTGATGATTTCCTCCGCTCCCGCCAGGCTTCCCCCTTGGGAGCGCCAGGAGGCGCTCGTTGAGGCGGGGGCACTGTCATGATCCTGGTTCCCTTTCCCCTTTTCCCCTCCCCTCTCTGATGCTTTTTCTTCTCTTCTCTTTGCACTAATCTTTCTTCTCTCGTTAATCTCCTTCAGCTGCTCCTCATTGCGCTACTCTTCGCGCTTGGCTTCCCGCACCTGTTTCCTCTTCTCCTCTGATTAACACTCCTACTTCTTTCCCTTTCCTCCCTACCTGCCTTGCCAGATTATTCCCCTAAATACGCTTAACTGGTATGTCTTGTTCCCTGTCGTTTTGTCCCAGTCTTAGTCCTGTTTGTTCGGGGTGCTGTGTGTGTGAGCCTGGAAGTTTAGCCGCTGCTCGTCTCCTGACCTGCTGATCTCTCCCTCTCTACTGCGAGGTTGCGGAGCTGTCCACCGTACTCAATCCGCCGGGGCGGCCGGTGGCTTTTGCTTTCTCCTTTTGAACAAAGACGAGTTTTGGTTCCAGTTTTGCCCTTTGGGCTTTTTTCTGTTTGCATTCCCTAATAATCTGAAGCTCCTGAGTTTGAACATTAAAGACAATATTTGCTCCGCGAATTGCTCTCTCTGGTCCTCTTTCCACACGACAAAATTACAAAATTAAAATAAAAAAAAGTTATTTTTATTCAAAACTAAAATGATTAAAAATCATTTTCACTAACTGTAATAAAGTGGAAACAAAATATTTATTTATTTATTTACTTTTGCATTATTAATAATTATAATTATAATTTAATTTAATAAAAATAATAAAATGATAATGAATAAAATAAACAAATCTAACCAATAATAATAATTTAAATAAATAATACATAAAAAACTGAATTCAACCGACATAGATTAATTACTACAAATACTAAAAAAATACTAAAAATATTTGTATTAAATAAAACAAATGACGAAAGTACATAGTAAAATTACTAAAATGTAAACTAAAATGAAACCTGATATTATAAAATAAAATAAAAACTCCAAATATTAATAAATACTATAATATATATGAAATTATACTATAATAACACTGATTGTCTCTAATGAGTGCTCATTTCAACTCACTACGCTTCCTGATTCATGTTTGAAAACCTGTTTGGAAACAGTCATTATATTAGCAATATGCCATTTGATCTGCTTGTGGTGCAGAAATCCCTTTCAATAGATAAAATGATGTTGAATTAGATGTTGCAGCCCTTTTGAGTGTCCCGGGATTGAAGCAGAGAATCTAGAACATGCTGGCAGTCTCTCTCGAGCACTAAACTAATCAAAGCAATAGATTTACTGAGTCATCCCAGTAATATCCGGCTTTACAATGCATGTTTGGAGCGTGCTGTAAGACGATGATTATAGACTAGTGAACTCACCGTGTCCCTCTCAAACACGTGAGTGGCGTGCCGTGCCGATGAGGTCATGTTGTAAAGGGCAGATGGGTGCCGCAGAGTTTGGCAGCCAAGCGCTGGCACTGTGAGGACATCTGATCTAAGCCCATGCTTCATCTGTGAAGCCCAGGGCCCGAGATCTGCCAGAAAACCACACATAAAAGACTGCATTTATACTGTCGATGTTTGGCATATTGTGGATTGGATCTGTAAAGAAATAGAAACACACATCATGTCTGATTTAATCTGATCTGGGCCATCGTCACATCACAGGTTGAGATGCATGGTAGATTACGGTAACCCATATGGTATGTTTTATGTAGTTATGGTCCGTACGGGAAACCCTAAAAAGGACAAAAGACAGCGAAATACATATGCATGTGCAAAATTAGTAATACAGATCATTTCTGTCATATTCAAAATATCACATAAGAATGCATTTGGTTGCACTGCAGAGTATTGAAAAATAAAATTAAATAAAAATGGACAATTTCAAATTAACCTGTCTCTATGTAACTTAAAAATGAATTTGGTTATATTCAGTGCATACACTGCAACTGTTTTCAGTTGCATTGCAACTCACATAAATAAAATAAAATGTAGTATTACAATCAAATAAAATAAGTTTGAGCAGATTTTTAGGGGGTTGTTATATCCGTTTTCAGATTAACCTGTTTGTCTCTTAATGAATTAATTTGGTTGGTTGCATTGAATTGCACAGCACTGATTATAAATTAAATACTAAGATAAAAACTAAAATAGATTTTGGGGTTAATTATCTTTTAGATTACGCTGTCCCAGAATGTCACATAAAATTAATTTAGTTGGTTGCATTGCAGTAAAACAGTTCAATAAAATAGTTTGGGCAGATTAATTTTGAGGGTTTTGTCTATGTAAACAGATGGGAAATATCTCTCTCAGACTCTTATTCTGACGGCACCCATTCACTGCAGAGCATCCAAATCTGTTCCTTTGGGTATCACTCTTCTGAGTTTAGTCGGACCTAAAAAGCAGATTGAAGCAGCTATTTGTCACGCTACTGAAAAATAAGTTTCGTTACCTACTCCCTTGAAACAGTCACAGTTCATAAAGCCTTCAATGAGTTCACAATATGCTGTGTTTCGTCTCCGTGACCCTTTGAGAAGGAGCAGAGAGTGTTACTCTATTGACGTAAAGGTTATTCAATTACAGTCGCTCCGAAAGTACAGATACAAAGAGAGGTACAAAAGTGAGAGAAAGGAAAAGGACAAGAGAAGGACAAAATAAGGCAATTTCTGGGAATGATGATGCACAGGTTTTCATCAGTCTGTCAGGAAATTTAAGGCATGTTTACAGGTCCCCAGGTGTTACTGTGAGTGTTTCTGAAGAGGAACTGGTTGCTGGATTTGCCAAAGTTGCATCAAATATTTTATAGATTTTTTTTACAAGTCTTGTTCACTTGTTCTGGCTTATATGTAACATATTTTATAGATGAAACCAGAACAGGCGGAAAAGACTTTATGGCTGCTTTATATCTCCTGGTCATATTTTGATTATGCACATTTTCACCCCAAATTATATTGCATTGCATTTAATTTGAAACTTCTCATTTTAGATTTACATGTCCCTAAATGTCACATAAAAAATGCATTTAGTTGGTTGCATTGAAATGCAGCACTTTGAAAAAAAAAAAAAAAAAAAAAAAAAATTTTATATATATATATATATATATATATATATATATATATATAATAATAATTTGGTTGTTTGAATTGCATTATATTACATATAAATGTAAAATATAAATACATATTAAATAAATTAAAAAATTAATGTAACTTTTTTTAATGTAAGATATTAATGTAAATATGTTAAAATGCATTACATTGCATTAATAAAATAAAATAACATTTAATTGCATCGATTAACAAAACGAAAAAAAAAAAAAAAAAACTAAACAGTTTGGCCATATATATTTTGGAGGTTTTTTAAATCAGATTTCAGATCAACCTATCCCTAAATGTCACATAAAAAATTATTTGGTTGGTTGGACTGCATTACATTAAATATAAATGTAAAGTAAAATACAAATTTTAATTACTGTATTGTATTGCATTGCTGAAAATTTAATTATCATTACTTCATTGCATAGCATTGCATTGTTTAAGAAAATAATTATTACTAGATTACATTGCATTGATAAAATAACAAAAAAATAATCAAATAAAAAGGTCTGGACATAGCACTTTTACCCAGCATTCACAGTCCAGCTGGAGAACAGCACATTCTCTTCACTTGTTTCATCTTCAGTCCCGCATCTCTTCTCCTTCATCTGTTTACAGGGCAAGCTTTCAGCCCTGGTTTTGGACAGATAGGATCCATCTGAACTGAATACTAAAAGCCTGAAGCCGTGTGTCTGTCATCAGATATTCAGGCCGTGTAAGTATGCACCTTTGATGTCCAGGAGGAATCTCTTTTTTATCCCCACCCCCTTTTGGACAAAGGTGAACAGAAGTATTTCTACCTGATGTCCAGAATGAAGTAGCTGCAGCATACAATACACTGAATTCTGACTACTACTATTAAAAAATATTGTATGAGAAGTAGCCATTATTTGACAGCTTACATTTAAAATAAATAGTGTGCTACACTGCTCACTGTTACAAGTCAGTGATGAGCAGTTATCCCATACTTAAAAAAAGCATATTTAGAATTTTTTAATATATTGTGTAAAAAAAAACAATAATGAAAGTTAAATTATCTAATATTATATTATAATATATGTGTGTTTTTACTTTTATTTAATAAAGTGAAATTATCTGTATTTTCTTTACATGATGCAATCAATTTACGTTAAAATTACAGATTTTAGATATTTTACATTTTTTTTTAATCAATTTTGTTCAAACCACTAAAACTGGTTACTGTATACAGAAAAATTATATTTTAAAATTCTATAAATATAAAAAATACAGTAATATTAGTGCTATAGATAGATAGACAGAAAGACAGATGGACGGATGGACAGATAGACAGATGGATAGATATACAGATGGACGGATGGACGGATGGATAGATGGACGGATGGATAGATGGACAGATAGACGGACAAATGGATAGATGGACGGACAGATGGACAAATGGACGGATGGATGGATGGACGGACAGATGGATAGATGGACAGTTGAACGGATGGACAGATGGACAGATAGACGGATGGACAGATAGACAGTTGAACGGATGGACAGATGGACAGATAGACGAATGGATAGATGGACAGATAGATAGATGGACAGATGGACAAATGGATAGATGGATAGATGGACGGACAGATGGACAAATGGATGGATAGACGGATGGATGGATGGATGGACAGATGGATAGATGGACGGATGAATGGATGGACAGATGGACGGATGGATAGATAGACGGATGGACAAATAGACAGTTGAACGGATGGACAGATAGACGGATGGACGGATGGATAGATAGACATTGGATGGATAGATAGACAGATGGATGGATGGATAGATGGACAGATAGACAGATGGACAGATAGACAGATGGACAGATAGACAGACAGATAGATAGATGGACAGATGGACAGATAGACGGATGGACAGATAGACAGACAGATAGATAGACGGACGGATGGACAGATGGATAGATGGACGGATAGACGGATGAATGGATGGACGGACAGATGGACAGATGGACAGATAGACAGACAGATAGATAGATAGACAGATGGACGGATAGACGGATGGACAGATACACAGACAGATAGATGGATGGACAGATGGATAGATGACGGATAGACGGATGGATGGATGGACGGACAGATGGACAGGTGGATAGATGGATGGACAGATGGATGGATGGACAGATGGACGGATGGATGGATGGACGGAAGAACAGATGAACGGATAGATAGATAGATAGATAGATAGATAGATAGATAGATAGATAGATAGATAATCTTTTCCCATCCATCATTCAGTTGCTCTTCCTCACATTTCCATTCTTCTTTTTCGCTTCCTGATCACAAACTTTAATTTCCTGGTTTGGGAGAAGGATTTTGACCTCCGTGATGACTGACAGATCAAGTGGCTGATAGATTGATCTCTGGGAAATAGACTGAAGGCATTAGTCTGCAGGTACTTCTGAAATCTAATCCCACCTTTGCTCTTCTGTGCATCTGGAGAGCTGACATGTTCCCCGCTGGGAAGATGGTTCGACCTCACTGTAATAAATCTTATTTCATCAGAATACAAGACTAAACCTTTCAATGCCCATCAATGGAGAAATACTCTTGTTGCATGCAAAATAAATGCTTTTGGCTGTTGCATTGCATCTGATTTTTTTCAGCATCCTATGCTATGCGTGACATGATTTTTAAAACACCAAGTAAAATTTAAAGTTTGTTTGAGCTACTTAGGACTGTTTCCGAATGCAAGAACTCGTCCTGTGTGAACCAGTGTTAGTTTAGTATCATTTAGATGCTAGTACAGGTTTACTGAATTTCTTTTTTTTTTTTTATTAAATATTTTACATGAATAAATTTTAATGAAAGTCATTTTGTTTTGTGTCTGTCATTTAATACGTTTTTACATCTTTAGTTTTGATTACTATTAATTTATTTTAAATCGTTTCGTGTTTTATATATTTAATTTAATAAGTGAAACAATATGCATGTTTCAAACAGTAAATTAAAACAAGTATCAAACCAAAAAAGTGAACTTTTTTATTTTTATAAAACTACAGTAGTTTTATTTTACTATAATAACGTTGTTGTGAACTCCTTAACGTTGCAATTTGACAAACATTTTGTTTGTGTGCTGGACTGGATTGCTTATCTAAATCTCGAGGGCCAAATAAAAGATTAACAAAATATTTCAATTATTATTATTCCTCATAAAAATAAAGCACACTACTGCAGGCCGAACACAACATCTGAGCTCATCAGCGTCGCTTACATCAGTCCTCACTACTGAAACAGGAGAGAGATCAGTCAGTACTGAATGCTAACGCCTGTCACTTCAAGAGCACGCTTTCTAAAGCCCTGATGAATACTGATGCGTTTCAGCGTGAGAAAGCGGAAGACCTTCTTCTCTGCATTCGATGGTCACAAGTCGAATGTTTTCAGGGAAGCTCCCTCCGACTGAAGAGCTCTCTGGATGTGGAAAAACACACAGAACCTCACAGCAGGAGGCGGCGGGTTTGGGACTGCATGTGAACCCGTGAATGATGAGTCCACGACCCAAACGTTCAAGCTTGGCGACACGTGATAATCATCTGACGATCCCGCAGTGCGTAGTGTGTTGTTAAGGGTCCATGGGAGAAAAAACAAATATGCAACATATTTTATAAGGCCAGGACAAACAGCTGTGATTCACATACAAACATGTTCTCTGCGTGCAACGCTCTGGTGATTATGAGTCTGTTCAATCAAAAAATAATCTTAATATCCATGCATTTATGAACTTCTCGGCTGTGTTTTCCGAAGGTTTGTGAGCTGTTGGTAACATTTTAATTGAATGTTTCACCCAAAACTGTTGAAAATGTACTCACCCTCAGGCCATCGATGATTCATTTGAGCTGTTTCTTCACTTCTTCAGGTAATCTAGTAGACTGCACATTTTAGACAATTGCATTAACTGAGAGTAAAGTAATCAAGAGCAATCTCATCTCCATGAGTGTTTCGAATCATTTCATTAGCATGCTGTCTGTCAGTGTAGGTAGAAGTAGACAGCAACACGGCTCACTGAGTTTCACAACAGAGCTCTTGTAAAACTGTTCCAGTGATTGTGGAGAGCCCCAGGTTTGTTTGTTTTTTTATGCATGACAGCAGTTTTTCTTGTGCATCTTTGACCGAGGAGGATGAACATTGTGTCCTCTGGAGATTCTGTCCTTTCTCACGCTGACCAGCTAATGTAAACATGCAACTCCAACAGGAAGTCAAGGAGTAACGCTGCACGGGCTCCTTTTGTCCACTGTGTGCTGGAATATAAAGGACGTGCCATTTAATTTATAAATGCATTTAAATGTCAGTGCATTAACCAAAATCTAGTACCTAGCTATCGGCATAACTAAGAAAATCTGCATCTCTGTTGACATCAGATGAAGCACATTTACTTTGTCTACTGAACTGAAATTGCATCGATTTAATTAAATTGCAACATAATGACAGTATGATTTCTGGTATGATCGGTTCTCCATTTTCACCAGAATAGTGCTGCATTCAAGTCCTCTTTGGGAAGTTTGCATTTATGAACTCAGAAGTCCTAATGCAAGGCATTTTTGTTGGGCAATTTAATATTTCCTTCTCTCTTTTTGACAATTACTGACAAATGCATCAAGCTTTTTAAGCATCAATCCAAAAAAAGGAAGAGAAAAGGATGCAAATTAAGTGTGGAAATTAAGAGAAAAGTCATTTCAAATCCACCACCGTAGCTGAATCACTATTATATTCATTCTTCATCAACAGCACATAAAATGCAAACTGAATGTGAGGTCAACATTCACTATTACAACCGATAATAACTAACTTCCATCATGATTGTTTGACTGACACAGTTTTATGACATGTAAATCTCTGATCATTATGACCTCACCACCAGCACTAATTAATGTAACCAATTAGTCAGACATCACAGAGGACTAGAGATGACACTGAACACTAAAGTATGCTAATCTCATAACATGCTAATAAGAGACATCGAGGGGGAAAAGAGCAAGAGAGTGTCACTATTACACACAGACGAAACGGTCTTGCCTCACTGGCCATATTATCAAATTTACAAGCGTCTACAATAAAGATGAATCACTTCAGGCTACAGAGTACTGCACACAAATCAGATTTAGAGCGTCATAAATGCTAACAAAGATGAGTGATTTGTTTGGTTAAACACGAAAGGGCTTATAAATGCACATTAGCGGAGCCCCACCACCAATTATTATTTCTTGATTGCACAGAGATGAACATTTAGCACTGAAGCAACAAGACTGACTTTTTTTTTTTGCAAAGCGTCTAACTGATTTTACAGTTTAATGTAGTTTTGCATTGTTTTATATGTGCATAAGAAGTCTATTATGATCAAAAATGCTGCATTTATTTGATAAAAATACAATAAAAATGATACATTACCACAATTTCATATAACTGTTTTCTATTTGAATACATTTTACATTTATTCCAGTGATGCAACGCTGTATTTTCAGCATCGTTACTCCAGTCTTCAGAAATCATTTATGAATAATAAGATTGATAATTTACATGCAATAAAGTATATTGGACAATGAATGTACTGTAATGTCACAGAATTAACACATTTATTAATGGCAATGGAAACTATTAACAGGTAGAAAGGCTGAAAGAAAATGAGGCTAAATGCAACAATAAACATTCAAATAATGCAGAATGACTTTTACCTTTGATTAAATGAAGCTACACCGAAGCCAAAATGTTCATTTATATTAATAATAATATGACTTACAGAAATGTTGCATAAGAGAAACCAGGTTTACGTAAAAGTACCTTGGAATTTTCTACAAAAATAACCGGTAGAATTTGAAACATAAAACCATTTCCTGTTCTTTTGAACATTCTATTCATCAAAAACCATCTGAAACATAGTATTACAATACACATACAATATTTTCGGTTTTCAACACTGATAATAATGCGTTTCTTGAGCATGAAGTCATCATATCACAATGATTTCTGAAGATCACGTGACACTGAAGACTGGAGGAATGATGCTGAAAATACAGCGGAGCATCACAGGAATAAATTATATTTAAAATATATTCAAACAGTATTTTAAATTGCAATAATATTGAATGGTGGTTTACCTTAGGACACCGTAAAAATACCATAGTATGAATATAATAATGGCATTTTAGATGTGGTGCCATTGTTGTATAATGATTTGGACGTGAGCCAATGAAAATACTATAATATCAACAAGGTAAATTCAATTTCTTTGACCTTTTTGGATTTGCACCATGGTAAAAACATGTTACCTTTTAAATACCTTAGAATACCATAATAACCTAAATGTGCCATTGTATTACTATGTGATACATCACTGTACCATGGTATCGCCTACTTAAAAAAAACATTTTTAATAAAAGCAAGTGAACATATTTGTAAAATTGCATGTCTTATTTCTTTGCACAGGCTTCATCTGTCTGTTTTTCATTTGAACACACTTGTAATGAGACACATGACTGCGGAACGAGGAACAATATATATATATATATGGCAATCAAAAGAGTTATTTATAATATCCATCATGCATTTTTATTCACAGTGTGCTAGCGTCTTTCCCCTCTAAAGCCATCAGAGAAAAATGGTAAGGAATAACAGAATATTACTCTGCAGTGTTGGAAGGCTGCTGGGAACGCGTGCTGAAATATTAATGGCAGCTGAAATATCGAGCCTGTCTTTAGTGAAAAGTTTTCAGCAGCACTGCCGCTGTGTCTATAGAAGGCTGTTTACCACTTAATAATACATGTGCAGTTCAGAATCAGACTGTGTGGAGAGCTACACACCAACAGGTGCTTCACACACACACACACACACACACACACACACGTTCTTGTAGAGACTGTCACTTTAGACACCTGCCAAATGAGCCAAACCAAATGTATTGAGAAAGACTTCTCCTTCTGCCAGCTGACAGCCCGCTTTAATTGAAACTATCAATCACAATCGCTCTATATATTACACACACACTAATGTTCCCATCATATTAATCAAACACACATGCTCCGTTCCTAAAGCTATGAGCTGCCTACACAGATGGCTACAAACAGAATCTCCAAAGTGAACAACTTGCTCTACATGGGCAGCAAATCATACAAATAGCATACAAGTCAACATGAGAATCAAATGATTTCAGTAATTTGCATTTAACATGCTGCTAATGAGATCTAAAAATACACTATATAGCACACAAATATTGAGTACAATCGTGTGCGTTTAATTAGCCTGAACTATTTAATTTTTATTATGGACACATGATTGGTTAATGGCTGACGATCTTATTAGATATGTAATTGTGTATTTCCTCAAATTATACATTTAGATTACTTTTGCAGAACATTTTATGAAAGATTGCATATGAAAACAATATAATTAGACTTTTTTTGTATATATCTACATTTTTTTGCAGTATTTTTATATTGGAAATTATCAATATAATCATGTTAGTACATATTTATGTAAAATATTGCATGTAGATATAATTTTTTTCAAACAACCTTATCTGTCTATAGGTATCAGCTAGTATTTTTTATATCAGTTCATGTCTAAATAGTATAAGTACTTTCCATTGAACAAATCACTTTTATAATTTGCATGGATAATTTTTTCCCCCCAGCTCATAGCAATGCATTCTGGGACTGCCTTCTCCGTTATGAGGTACCATAGAATCAAGAGTCTCTAAAAACTACCCATGCATCATAAAATGTTGCCTACATAGGCATCTCAATTGGTTTGGAACACAGCCACACTCTTTTTGTGTCCTTTTCCCAGTAGACTCATATCCATTTTCATCACAGCATTAAAAATGAATGAAAGCATGCAACTCTGACTCAGTGTTTAAATAGAGCCCGAAGCATCTCCGCAGGGGTTGACAGATGCAGCCAAGCCACCTCAGGATGGAGGGAAGAAGAAAAGACAAGGAAGAGTGCATCCCCGCTCTCTGGGGAGGAAAGGGTTAACCCCATTACGACAAACCAATCAGAGCAGGGAGCCACACTGCAAAACCACCGCAGTGAGTGAGAGAGGGAGACTAAGATAGAGAACAAGTGAATGAGAGAGAGAGAGAGAGAGAGAGAGGGACAAGCAAGGATGAGGAGGTGCAACAGCAACACGTCAATGCAACACAGTTTGAAGAGAGCGTGTGTGATCATGAAGCTAGACAGAGAAGGAAACACTCAGCAGGACAGTAGATCAAACTCAGAGGACGTCTGCTTCACTCTGTTGACAGCTTGCATGGACAGCATTTGATTCATTCTCACACGCTGACATGCAACGGCTGCAAAAGTGTGCAGAAGATGCACTTGTGGATCTCAGATGATGCTTTGGTGAAGCTGTAGCTACTCCACGTTGCATGACAGATGAGCGTGAAGGTAAGCGGGCGATATCCAATAACTCTGGCAATAAAATGTGATTGAACAAGTATGCATGGATATAAACCCAAACAGTTATAATCCAGAGGAGCAGATGTAAAAACTTAGAAGACAGCAGATATATGGCTCCCTGGGGAACACCAGTGTCTTTCAGATTGGAGTTGCCCTAGTAAATCAAACTCAGATAAATAAAGAGGGGGAAAAAGATGCTTTTTGCAAGAATGCAACCAAAGAATCAAGATAGAAGGAACGGAAAGTAGAAGAATTTGTCACTGAAAACCCAGTTTGATTTAAATAAATAAATAAATAAATCTACATTTCGTGATTAACTTGCCGCCTGCAAACAACAATCTGACTTCAGTGTATTGATCCACGTCTCCGCTGACAAATTTTGCCCCCAAAGCCCAATCGATTCTGTTTACGCCTTCTCCCAATTTGTCAGCGTCTGCTTGACTGTAAGTAACATCTGGGAAAAATTTACAGTGCAAAATCTGATTCACGGCTGGAACACGATCGCCTCGTTACACGTGATCGAGCCGTATTCTCGCATGGCCGTTGACTGAAAAACGATGTGAGAAAGTACAGACACAAAACAACACATGTTGCTTGCGCTACCCTCCCTAAAAGGCATTGTTTTGGAAATGAGTGTTTGTAGATTGTTTCCAAGATGCACGGGCCCATCCATCAATCCCTACAGATTCACAGATGTCCTTTACATGGACGTTAAGCAAGACCAGAGCTTGTGCATTTCCGCGGACCGCTCGGGAAAGATGAATGGATAACACATGGAAGTCCTTACTTGATGATGGATTGGATGCAGGCTTAATGAATAATTGATTGTTCACTTATCAATACGTATTGCTTTTTTTCTTGGCAGGATTGTAGGATTAAAGAGCTGAAGAAAACTGCTTCCAAAGTGCAATTGAGGCCCATCTTACCCCAACTCTCAGGAAGACATGCATTAGCATTGCGTCTGTGAGGATGTTCGCTAAAGTCGATTTCCCAGGTGAAGACATTCCCATGCACACCACGTTTTACACACGTGCTTCGGACAATGTTGACGATGCGGCCTAAAGGTTACCTTCTGTGAGAAGACAGGAAATACTTCAGACACCCAGAATGCACCACTCCCTCATGCCGACCTAAACATTTCTGTGACCTTCTTTGGCTCATGCAAATCAGCAAACGCAATTCAAAATGGATTTATCACCTTGTACGGCCCATAAAAATGCAATAACGGGAATGCATCAGCATTGAAGCAACATTATGGGACCAGGTTACTGGATTTCTTCTATGGTACTAAGGGAGATCAACTTCTTAACCCTAGCGTGGATATAATATTCAATCAAAACTATTGTTTTCAGTCGTCAGATTGGTTAAGAGAAATGGACAGTTGTTCTCTGAATCCCTCGCCTCTTCCCTGACCATTAAGCAAGAAAATACCTGGATTACGAGGATTAAGACGTGCAGAATACTTCCTTGAAAGGCCATGCATGGGGCTGATGTACAACTTGTACCCCTTCCAGACTCAATCGCTGACTCCCGAGACTGAGAAAGGGAAGGGTAAGTCAACAAATGTGTTTAATAATTACTGGACAGTTGTCATTAGTCATCAAGGACATCCAAAGACTTGATGATCTGTGAGATGTTGTGTTTTAGCTCATGAAGTCATTAGAGTTTCCACTTGCTTCCACTCCAGTCTTAATCAAAACACAATGATTTATTAGCTCTGTTTCCATCTTGATGCATCAATCTACATTTGATGTGAATTACAAAATCCAGGTTCATACTTATTCTCTTAACGATTCTCTCTCTTTTTAAATTCTCCCTCTACGTGATGAATGAAACAGCAATAAAGACAGTCACATTTGCTAATGGAGCAATCCATCGCTTCACAACAAATGAAAATGCATTGTGGACAAAAATAAAAGCTAAAGAGTGTTTATTCATAGCAGCGCCCAACACAGAATGGCCAATGCATTATTAGTCAAAGTGCACGAGAACATCAAATGTAAAGCCATTAGCAGGCCCAAGGGAATCTACAGGACGTTTTTGTGCATTTTCAGAACTGATCCTTGTTGAAAAGCTGTCAAATTCTGTGCAAATGGAGCAAACCATTAAGAAATGAAAATAATGAACATGTAAGATGTACAGAAGTTTATAAATGGTAGTGGTTTGAATACAGCATATGCAAACTTCAGACTTGGTGTAAATGAGTCTGAATTTTATTTAATTTGGCTACAACCCACAGGAAGTTGAATTGCAATGACAATAAAAGGAATTTAGTTAATTTTATTTCCAAGGAAATTCCACACAAGCAATGCATTCTGGGAAATGCAGTGTTCTATCTATCTATCTATCTATCTATCTATCTATCTATCTATCTGCAAGACATTCAAACGTTACATTCAAGATATTTGAACTTTTCCATGACAAACTTTTAATTTCTAGGTAATGATTACAGTTGCATGAATTTATTTGACTTTAAGGTCTTTCTCGTTCTCACATTCAAATCAGAACGGCAATTCTACATCCTGTTTGCTACATAAATTCCGATTTAGCAACCGAACCGGAATTCTAACGGATTCTTTATTCAATTCGGAATGACACAATGCAGTCTTCCCGAACGTTTCTCTGATTGTGCGTCCTGTTGTTTTTACCTTTTAGGACAATGCACGTCCCTCCCGCGACGGAGGAAGACAGCACCATGAGTAACGTGACAGTTCTCGACATCACCGAGTCCGTGAGTCCCGCCATGACGCCGGCCGTCCCGTACCCGTTCCCGCTCAGCTTCCAGGTGTCCCTGACGGGATTCCTCATGCTGGAGATCGTCTTGGGACTGAGCAGCAACCTGACCGTTCTGGCCCTCTATTGCATGAAGTCTAACCTGGTCAATTCGGTCAGCAACATCGTCACCATGAACCTCCACGTGCTCGACGTGTTGGTGTGCACCTGCTGCATCCCTCTGACGATTATGGTGTTGATGCTGTCTCTGCAAGGCGACACGGTGCTCGTCTGCTGCTTCCACGAAGCCTGCGTGTCTTTCGCAAGTGTGGCTACCGCATCAAACGTGCTAGCTATCACTTTGGACCGATATGACATCTCCGTTAAACCGGCGAATCGTGTGCTGACTATGGGACGAGCGGTGGCTCTGTTGGGATGCATTTGGGTGCTGTCCTTTATCAGCTTCTTGGTGCCGTTTATCGAAGTGGGATTCTTGGGACCGGAGCCCACCAAAGCCAATCAGACTGTGGTTGTGCACGTCAACGAATATTACACCGAACTCGGATTGTATTACCACCTAGTGGCCCAAATCCCAATTTTCTGTTTGACTGCCATCATCATGTTGGTGACGTACGCGAAGATCCTTCAGGCGCTCAACATCCGTATAGGTACGCGCTTCCACGCCACGCAAAAAAAGAAGAAAAAGATTAGAAGAAAAAATAACTTTTCTCTCATGTCAACGTCTGAGCAGCAGCTTCCGGAGATCACAGACGGCTCGAAGAGCAGCAACCGTGGAAATGCTCCGCTCGGCATGCGGATGTCCGTCTCGGTGATCATCGCCCTGCGGAGGGCCGTCAAGCGCCACCGGGAACGCCGTGAGCGCCAAAAGCGTGTTTTCCGCATGTCGTTGCTCATCATCTCCACGTTCCTCCTCTGCTGGACTCCCATCACTATTTTAAACGCTGTGATCCTCAGCGCAGGCCCCAGCGACCTCAGCGTCAAGCTCCGGATGGGTTTTCTGGTCATGGCCTACGGCACCACGGTCTTCCATCCTCTCTTGTACGCCTTCACCAGGCAGAAGTTCCAGAAAGTCTTGAAAAGTAAAATGAAGAAGCGGGTGGTTTCCATCATCGAGGTGGATCCGCTGCCGAACAGCACGGTGATCCGAAACTCCTGGATCGATCCCAAGCGGAATAAGAAAGTGACGTTTGACGACCACGAAGCCAGGCAGAAATGTCTATCATCCGAAGATGCAGACTAAAACGACCTCCGGGATTGGGAACAGTTCTCATAAAAACACTGTTATACATAAATGTGAATATTAGCCAGACATGAGCTTATATTGAAAGAATCGGTTCCTATTTATGACTAACTTGGTATATGATATTGTTTTCATAGATGGTGCATGTCCTTTATAAACCACTCTATGTACTGTAAATACATGAAAACTCATGCATACTCTTTATTAGTTACGTATCTCATTTATGACGTGTATACATGTATTTATAATAAACTACGAAGGGAAAAAGACTAAATCCATCTGCGTTTGATCTCAGATGCTGTGAATATCATCCTGTGTAGGAATATGAACATATGAAAAAAAGGAGATTTATTGACTAATAGATTCATATGATTCACTTACAAATGTCTTCATGATTACTCTTTTGCTTTGACTAATTGCATATTATCCGTCTTAAGTCGACTTGTGTGTGAATGTGAAGAGATTGTACAACAAAAAGGAGAAATATTGATGAAGCAGCTGGAAAAACAATGAACGAAACACTCAAAAGCACTTAAAATAATTGCTTTGTGTTGCTACACTCCAAGTCTTTTAAAGTCATATGACACTTTGGATCAGTAACACACCAAAATGTAACATCTGGCAACCCTGTAAAGCCCTGTGATTCGTGAAGAAAAGAAGAGAAGATGCTGCAAATATCATTGTTTTAGAGCCGTCGAATCTGAGGAAACGTCTGGCACATTTTGACACTGCTGTCAAGGACACAATGTCCCTCACTTTGCATTCATTGAAACACTGAAGTGAAGCTCCCACTCACTAAATCTGCATACATATTACTGAATCATTTCCCAGGTCAGCGCTGTAGCTCTTAGAGGTCTATTGTGCACCATTATGAGAACATTTGCCCTTGCATGTTCAGTGGGAATTATTTTGTATTGTCAATAATTAAATGAACCAATGCCAAGCCGGATTAGTTCGAAATTAGAATGATTCACAAACCAGAAACCAGTTCTAGTTTTGTATAATGTTTTAGTTGATTCACAAGCTTGTGGTCTGAATTGATTATGAGAGAGAAAGACCATGAAATAATACACTTACGATACACATTTCTATGAATCCTCACCAGTTGCACTTTGTGTGGTACATGTTTAGTGCTATTTATATACTATTATAGCATTTATGAATATTTGTCATGTTTTAAATTTTTGTTTAATAATTTATTTTATTTCAATGTATTTTTAATTAAATTTATTATTGTATTTATAGTAGATAAATAGATTTTTCATCTAATATATATATATATGTGTGTGTGTGTGTGTGTGTGTGTGTGTGTGTCATCTAATATTTATATTTTATTTCAGTTAATGAACATTACTTCAATCATTTTAGTTTTATTAAACAATAATAACACTAGGATGAAGCTATAGAAAGGTAAATGTGTAAAAACAAAACCTGATTCATGAACAAATGACTCTTACGAACTGATTCTTTTAAATGATTCAGTCAAAGAGACTCCATTAGAATTGTTCTAATGAATCACTCACTCCATAGTTTGGAGCTATTTTTTTTATTCATTCAGCTTTTATTATGTCCGACTTAAAATAAACGGTGTACTTAAGCTGTGCGAGACTTACTACTAACTTACTGACTGGTTACTCACACAACAACAATTAGCATTTAGCAGACGTTTTTATCCAAAGCAACTTACAGTGCATTCAGGCTATATATATATATTATTTTCTTTTTTTAACAGTATGTGTGTTCCCTGGGAATTGAACACATGACCTTTTGCGCTGCTAATGCAATGCTCTACCACTGAGCCACAACACATGCAGTCACCAATGCAGAAAAAACACGGTGCAAGAGAGAAAAGAGGTGCATGAACCACAGGAGAAGAAGCACAGGGGCTCTGAGATGCTCATACATCAGCCAGGATGACAGGTAAAGTGCACTTGGCTTAAATGAGCTATTTGTGAGTAAACAACACAGCCAGAGAGATGGTGTCATGCCATTAATTATGCCATTTAGAATCGACGGCACTTAAAACAACTGACCTTTCTTCACACTTCACCTCTCAGATCATCCCATAACACTGTAATTGAGAGTCATCAAGCCCTTTATAAACAGTCAGTGTACCTCAAGGGTTTTGTAAATGTCACCTGTTTTAAATCTTTCTTCTGATCGTGTCAAGCTAGATTTACTGATTCAGGGGAGCAAGTGTCTAATGCACTCTGGATAACAAGCACTTCATTTTTGTAAACAATTCAAATTTAAACCAATCAAAAGCTTTTTCTTGGTCACACTGCATCTTAGCAGTCTTTAAAAACTTGAGAACAAGCTCAGTTTTGTAATGAGTCTGACCACATTAAACTAATTTAATACATCTACACTGTTAGAGTCGGTTTATTGTGTAGTTTACACTGATCTTGTAATGTACATACAGCATAATCTCACATGCCTTGAGTTTATGCAGCTGCTCTTTAATAATAGCCTAAAATCAGAAGAAACGCATCGTATAACATATACATAGAACACATAAATTGTAACATCTCAGACCAAAACAATGATGTACCATAGAGTCTACAGCATACAAATAATTACAAGGCTTACATTTTTTAACTAACTACATAAAGCCATAATAAAGTCCATTATGTACTGTACGGTATGTACTTATGAGACACTTATGAGAATTCTGTTCGATTACTTTACTAGACTTATCCATCATCTTTCATATCCACATGCACAACTTTATAAGACAAATTGATAAGTAAAGTCTCTCTCAAAGTCAAACTACACTCTTAGAAAAAAGGGTATATTGGGGTTCTATATAGAACCATAGGGTTCTTTACTCAACTCCAAAGAACCTTTTATGCTAAAAAGGTTCTATATTTGACAAAAAGGAACCCTTTTGGCACAAATGTTCTTTAGGCTATTATTCATTCATATATTACATTATTCTGCAACATTTTGTATTTGTAATTAAATTATTGTTTGTAGTAACTTAATATCACATTTTATTCATGCTGATTTTTGGAGAAAAACTGAAATGGCACTCTTCGTGTGATATTGATTAACTACATAAAATGATATAAATATATACATTTTCTAACCCCCATATCTTGAATTTTGTGATCTTTCACACACATTCATAAATGCATTTGAATACACCGAATAATGCAGTGAAAGAATGCACTCAAAATGCACACGCGCCACGTGCACTAGTATGACTTCATGTAACTTTACATTAGCCTAGATGCCTGCACTTTTTAGTGCTTTGAACTCCTGAACTGATTCAAATGATTCGCGATCCCGCTATCAACTCCCGAAATTATTCAAATGATTCGCGATCCCCAAACTGACTCAAATGATTCGCGAACCCACTTTGAACTCCCGAACTGATTCGAATGATTCGCGATCCCGCTACGAACTCCCGAAATTATTCAAATTATTCGCGATCCCCAAACTGACTCAAATGATTCGCGAACCCACTTTGAACTCCCGATATGATTCGAATGATTCGCCATCCCGCTAAGAACTCCCGAAATTATTCAAATGATTCGTGATCCCCAAACTGACTCAAATGATTCGGGAACCCACTTTGAACTCCCGAACTGATTCGAATGATTCGCGATCCCGCTATGAACTCCCGAAATTATTCAAATTATTCGCGATCCCCAAACTGACTCAAATGATTCGCGAACCCACTTTGAACTCCTGAACTGATTCAAATGATTCATGATCCCTCTACGAATCCCGAAATTATTCAAATGATTCGCGATCCCCAAACTGACTCAAATGATTCGCGAACCCACTTTGAACTCCCAAACTGACTCAAATGATTCCCGATCCCCAATCTGACAAAAATGATTTGGGAACCCCAAACTGACTCAAATGATTCGCGATCCCGCTCCGAACTCCCGAACTGACTCAAATGATTCGCGATCCCCAATCTGACTCAAAAGATTCGCGAACCCGCTTTGAACTCCCGAACTGACTCAATTGATTCGCGAACCCGCTACCAACTACCGAACTGATTCAAATGATTCGCGATGCCCAAACTGACGCAAATGATTCGCGAACCCGCTTTGAACTCCCCAACTGATTCAAATGATTCGCGATCCCGCTCCGAACTCCCAAACTGACTCAAATGATTTGCGATCCCCAATCTGACTCAAATGATTCGCGAACCTGCTTTGAACTCCCGAACTGACTCAAACGATTTGCGAACCCACTACGAATTCGTAGATTTGAAGTACTTGATGTTCTGAAATGTTGATCTGAATTTTAATCTATGTATTCACATTCTTTATGAGTGATATTAATATGAATTTGTAGATTTGAAGTACATCTATATCTGTATATTTCCATTGTGAGTTATATTAATATGGATTTGTGATTTTGAGGTACTTTATGTTGTTCTAACCTTGATGGGAATTTAGATGAATCTGTATATTTGCATTATTTATTAGTGATAGATTAATGTAATTTTATAATGGACTTATTTTGTAATATGTAGATGTAGGTGAAACTCTATTTTCATTATTTATGATATTTTATACATGGTTGGTGTTTTAAGGTTGATTTGTGCATTTAAAGTCTTGAATATTTTTGTTTAATAATTTATTTTATTTCAATGTATTTTTAATTAAATGTATTATTGTATTTATAGTAGATAAATAGATTTTTCATCTAATATATATATATATATGTGTGTGTGTGTGTGTGTGTGTTGGTGTGTGTGTGTGTGTGTGTGTGATTTTTCATCTAATATTTATATTTTATTTCAGTTAATGAACATTACTTCAATCATTTTAGTTTTATTAAACAATAATAACACTAGGATGAAGCTATAGAAAGGTAAATGTGTAAAAACAAAACCTGATTCATGAACAAATGACTCTTACGAACTGATTCTTTTAAATGATTCAGTCAAAGAGACTCCATTAGAATTGTTCTAATGAATCATTCACTCCATAGTTTGGAGCTATTTTTTTTATTAATTCAGCTTTTATTATGTCCGACTTAAAATAAACGGTGTACTTAAGTTGTGCGAGACTTACTACTAACTTACTACTCACACAACAACGTTTAGCATTTAGCAGACATTTTTATCCAAAGCAACTTACAGTGCATTCAGGCTATATATATATATATATATATTATTTTCTTTTTTTAACAGTATGTGTGTTCCCTGGGAATTGAACACATGACCTTTTGCGCTGCTAATGCAATGCTCTACCACTGAGCCACAACACATGCAGTCACCAATGCAGAAAAAACACGGTGCAAGAGAGAAAAGAGGTGCATGAACCACAGGAGAAGAAGCACAGGGGCTCTGAGATGCTCATACATCAGCCAGGATGACAGGTAAAGTGCACTTGGCTTAAATGAGCTATTTGTGAGTAAACAACACAGCCAGAGAGATGGTGTCATGCCATTAATTATGCCATTTAGAATCGACGGCATTTAAAACAACTGACCTTTCTTCACACTTCACCTCTCAGATCATCCCATAAAACTGTAATTGAGAGTCATCAAGCCCTTTATAAACAGTCAGTGTACCTCAAGGGTTTTGTAAATGTCACCTGTTTTAAATCTTTCTTCTGAACGTGTCAAGCTAGATTTACTGATTCAGGGGAGTTTAATTTGTAAGCAAGTGTCTAATGCACTCTGGATAACAAGCACTTCATTTTTGTAAACAATTCAAATTTAAACCAATCAAAAGCTTTTTCTTAGTCACACTGCATCTTAGCAGTCTTTAAAAACTTGAGAACAAGCTCAGTTTTGTAAAAAAAAGTCCAATTGTATAAATTATTTGTATGTTATTCTTATTATGATTGCTTAAATGCTTCCTGCCCAGAAGCAACATTGTGCAATCATGGGATAAATAAAATTAATATGGCTAGAGAATATGAGCTGTCAAATATTATAATATAGATATTTTACATTCTTATATATCTAAAATTTTATCATGTATTTAAAAGGAATAGTTGACCCTAAAATCATTGTCATGTTGTTTCATGTATTTTATGCCATATGCTATTTATATACTGTAATAATTTCTATAAATATTTAGAATTAGCTTTTTCGTTTGAATTTTAATTTAAGTTTTGGTAATTTTGTTAGGGGAGTCTGTTATTTTTTCATCAATGTTTTTTATTTCTATTTTGGTTTAATTTATTTTTATAATATTTTGAATTTTATTTATTCAAATTTACCTTATTTTATTTCAGTTTATGGTAATTTGTAAAACTTTATTTCTTCTGGAACACCATTGTTTTTTTTTTTTTTTTTTTTTTTTTTTACAAATATCCTGGTTGCTTTTTTCTTATATAATGAAAATTAAAGAGGAGAAAAAATTATTTTTATGCTATTTATATACTACTGTATTTAGGAAAACTTTGAGTTTAAGTTTTAATATATATATATATATTTATTTATTTTTTTCCCCTTTGTTACACCACACACAAACACACATATATACATACATATATTTACATTTATGCATTTAGCAGATTAATTTTTTATTTCTCTTTAGCTTTAATTTTTTAATTTTCATTTTAGAACTTCAGCCTAATTTATTTAAGCTTTTTATGGTTATTCAATTCAGTTGATGAACGATTTGATTGTGAATTGGATTGGACTGATTCTTCTCTCGAGTTCAACTCACTTCAAAACTGAAATCTACTGTAAATGCGTATGAAAGAGTTACATGTACATAATATTGTGTACATTTGTGTTCATACTTAAGGTTCGAAAACATCACGAGGTTGAGCTGTACCACTACCATTAATAAACATTTTAATACAACAATAAGATAGGAATAGGTTGATGTTGATTTCAATAATTATGGCCGTTTTATCTGAGAATATTTAATAAGATATGCTTTCATATTGCATGCAATATTGGGTTAAGGCAGAGAGTGCAAGGGAACTGCTGTGCTGTATCTGGGCTGTGTGTTCATGCTGGCATTGTAATGCAATACAATACTGCACTGACAGACCTACAGCTCCTAGAGGATCAATCAAATAATAAACCAGACACAGGCTATAGAAGCAAACGCATCAGCTAGATAATACAAGGTCACTGTGTGTTTGTGTCATACTGAACTTACTGACATTCTGCTGATCCAACGTTTGGGAAAATGGCAGAACTGAGAGGGTTTGTTGTCCCTTTAACCTTCTAGACATCAAGAATGAGAGACTATCGTTCAGTATCTGGCCACAGACTGTAGGCGACAGCGCCACCTGGTGGAAACATCTCATTTAAAGTTGCACAAAAAGAAACTACTTAAACATATTGATCATTTCACCCATCCAGCACTTGCTTATCAATAGAGCCTTTTTTTCAACTGTTTTTGTTTGTAAATGATGTTTGATCTGAGCATATTTCTCTCCTTTTTTTCACTGGAGAAAGCAATATTATTGATAGAGGACCATTTGGAGTTAAAAACGTCTCAATGATGGATTTGTTTCTTACAAATAAGCAGCTTTTAACTTCACAAGACATTAACTGATGGACTGGAGTGCTGTGGATTATTGTGATGTTTTTATCAGCTGTTCGGACTCTCATTCTGACGGCACCCATTCACATCCATCGGTGAGCAAGTGCTGCAATGCCACATTTCTCCAAACATTTCTCCACATTTCTCTTTTGTTACAATTGTTTTTGTTCGTTATTATAGTTTTGTTCGTTGTTATAATATTTTCCAATAAAATTATTATTTTTTTTTTTCAAGTTTTAGTAATTTTACTAGTGTTTGTTTGTTTTTAAATGTGTTTTTATATTATTTTTTTCTCCAGGCATCTGAAGTTTCTCTCTGGCAACAAAACTCTCACACAATTCACAATATTTTTCGGATCTTGTGCATTTTGGCAATTGTACTATGTAATTTCGGATAATTAATGCATATTGATATTCATAAACTATAAAGATGTAGCATGCTATTATCAAATTTTGCACATGAGTCTGACCACATTAAACTAATTTAATACATCTACACTGTTAGAGTCGGTTTATTGTGTAGTTTACACTGATCTTGTAATGTACATACAGCATAATCTCACATGCCTTGAGTTTATGCAGCTGCTCTTTAATAATAGCCTAAAATCAGAAGAAACGCATCGTATAACATATACATAGAACACATAAATTGTAACATCTCAGACCAAAACAATGATGTACCATAGAGTCTACAGCATACAAATAATTACAAGGCTTACATTTTTTAACTAACTAGATAAAGCCATAATAAAGTCCATTATGTACTGTACGGTATGTACTTATGAGACAATGAGAATTCTGTTCGATTACTTTACTAGACTTATCCGTCATCTTTCATATCCACATGCACAACTTTATAAGACAAACTGATAAGTAAAGTCTCTCTCAAAGTCAAACTACACTCTTAGAAAAAAGGGTATATTGGGGTTCTATATAGAACCATAGGGTTCTTTACTCAACTCCAAAGAACCTTTTATGCTAAAAAGGTTCTATAGTGACAAGAAAGAACCCTTTTGGCACAAATGTTCTTTAGGCTATTATTCATTCATATATTACATTATTCTGCAACATTTTGTATTTGTAATTAAATTATTGTTTGTAGTAACTTAATATCACATTTTATTCATGCTGGTTTTCGGAGAAAAACTGAAATGGCACTCTTCGTGTGATATTGATTAACTACATAAAATTATATAAATATATACATTTTCTAACCCCCATATCTTGAATTTTGTGATCATTCACATGCTTTTATAAATGCATTTGAATACACCGAATAATGCAGTGAAAGAATGCACTCAAAATGCACACGCGCCATGCGCACTAGTATGACTTCATGTAACTTTACATTAGCCTAGATGCCTGCACTTTTTAGTGCTTTGAACTCCTGAACTGATTCGAATGATTCGCGATCCCGCTACGAACTCCCGAAATTATTCAAATGATTCGCGATCCCCAAACTGACTCAAATGATTCGCGAACCCACTTTGAACTCCCGAACTGATTCGAATGATTCGCGATCCCGCTACGAACTCCCGAAATTATTCAAATGATTCGCGATCCCCAAACTGACTCAAATGATTCGCGAACCCACTTTGAACTCCCGATATGATTCGAATGATTCGCCATCCCGCTAAGAACTCCCGAAATTATTCAAATGATTCGTGATCCCCAAACTGACTCAAATGATTCGGGAACCCACTTTGAACTCCTGAACTGATTCAAATGATTCATGATCCCGCTACGAATCCCGAAATTATTCAAATGATTCGCGATCCCCAAACTGACTCAAATGATTCGCGAACCCACTTTGAACTCCCAAACTGACTCAAATGATTCCCGATCCCCAATCTGACAAAAATGATTTGGGAACCCCAAACTGACTCAAATGATTCGCGATCCCGCTCCGAACTCCCGAACTGACTCAAATGATTCGCGATCCCCAATCTGACTCAAAAGATTCGCGAACCCGCTTTGAACTCCCGAACTGACTCAATTGATTCGCGAACCCGCTACCAACTACCGAACTGATTCAAATGATTCGCGATCCCCAAACTGACGCAAATGATTCGCGAACCCGCTTTGAACTCCCGAACTGATTCAAATGATTCGCGATCCCGCTCCGAACTCCCAAACTGACTCAAATGATTTGCGATCCCCAATCTGACTCAAAAGATTCGCAAACCCGCTTTGAACTCCCGAACTGACTCAATTGATTCGCGAACCCGCTACCAACTACCGAACTGATTCAAATGATTCGCGATCCCCAAACTGACGCAAATGATTCGCGAACCCGCTTTGAACTCCCGAACTGATTCAAATGATTCGCGATCCCGCTCCGAACTCCCGAACTGACTCAAACGATTCGCGAACCCACTACGATTTTGTAGATTTGAAGTACTTGATGTTCTGAAATGTTGATCTGAATTTTAATCTATGTATTCACATTCTTTATGAGTGATATTAATATGAATTTGTAGATTTGAAGTACATCTATATCTGTATATTTCCATTGTGAGTTATATTAATATGGATTTGTGATTTTGAGGTACTTTATGTTGTTCTAACCTTGATGGGAATTTAGATGAATCTGTATATTTGCATTATTTATTAGTGATAGATTAATGTAATTTTATAATGGATTTATTTTGTAATATGTAGATGTAGGTGAAACTCTATTTTCATTATTTATGATATTTTATACATGGTTGGTGTTTTAAGGTTGATTTGTGCATTTAAAGTCTTGAATATTTGAAATTACAGTAGCATTCTTTCAGTAATAGTAATTATTTTGTTAATATAAATAAATGACTAGTTCTATGCACTTTGGGTGAGCTTTTTTCAGTATGTGACTTTTTTTATGTGAATTAAATTTTTACATTTTAGGGTCTTGATGTTTGTCAATTATATGAAATATTTAATCCGGAAAAGACAAAAGAACTAATCATGAATGAACACCTAAAAGGTTCCATATAAAACTTTTTTCTTTTGATTGAACCCTTAAAAAGGGTTCTATATAGAACCTTTTGGGGGTTCCAAATACATAGCGCCTGATAGAACCTTTTACGGTTCTATATAGAACCTTTTCTTCTAAGAGTGTACAGAGCATCAGTTTAATTCAGACAAAGGTGTTCAAAATACATGAAGCAATTATTTCCATCCAGTCTGGTTTCAATATTTGTCATTTTTCAGGGATTTTAAAAGCAGTTTGGAGCTAAAACACTTGAGGTCACTGAGGTGTTTGTACTCCGTATGCAATATCAATGTGATTAAAATAATGAACATTAAAATAAAAAAAACTAATTAAAGAAATAATGAAAACAGAATGAGTAAATGTTTGACTATTTCTGAAAAAATTGCAATTTTGTTTGTAGTTGTGCCATATTTTACTGGTTTGCTTCGTCATTCTTTTTTATACTCATTTTAATGTATTATTATTCAGTTTATTAATTGCATTTATTTTTATTGTTGTTGCTTATATTAGTATAAATTATGTACTGTATTAACCCCTTGTACTATAAATGTAAAAATTAGAGTTCAATAAAGGACCTTAAAAGACTTTATCTTTTGGTCTTAGTATTGAAAACTATTAAATATAGGAAACGCTCCGATATATATCATAATAAATATATTATGATATATTTATTTATTGTGACATATTTATGGTATGATCTTTTAACAAATAATGATAAACATATTTGCTATTTTTGTATTTATGTGTGCATTTATCTAATAAAAAAAAAAAAAGTTTTTCAAACTTTGCTGATGTCTGACTCTCCTTTGCATTAGTTTTAATAAAACTATTAAATAAATACACAGATAAATGCATAAAAAAACTAATGTGTTTATCATTATTTTGAAAAGATCAGACCATAAATATGTCACAATAAATAAATATATCATAATATATTTATTATTATATATATCGGATATATATACTACAAATACCACAGTTAAACTATGGTTAGTGTAGCATTTTGAGGTTACCATGAAAAAAAAAGGATGAATATAGAGATGCAGTTTTCATGCTTTACTAAGATTAGTTTCCACGTTTGCCTAGATTAAATTTTTATTTAAAAAAAAGAGTAGTTTAGAGAAAGATAGCTATAAGGAACATACATTAATTAAGTTATATGTTCCTATATTCTCTTTCGAGTAGTCAAAGAATCCAAAGAAACTATGATTGTTTGTTTGTTTTTTCTTCGGGATCAGAATGGGTTCAGTAGATTGGACCTTTTTTCGAGTAAAAAGGTCCATCCAGCTGAGCGCATGAGAATCCCGCCGCACATGACTCTCGCTTCACCCACAATCCCTCGCGCGGTCACATCATGGAAGACGAGCAGACGCAAGAGGCGCAGTCCGCAGCTGCACAAAAGCAGATTTTGTCAAACGGAGACTCTCACCTTCCCAAAATAGACACGGATCCCGTTGACGAGACCGGGAAGAAGAAGAAAAAGAAGAAGAAGAAGGGAAAAGCGGGAGCCGTAGGTAATAAAAACGGACGAAAGTGTGGTGTGGCCCAGTTGGTGAACTCATTGCAGTTGTGTAATGTTGTTATAAGAGGCTCCACGTGGGTTTTATGTCTGTTTATTTTCTAATACTTTACATCACATTACCATCTATAGGAAACCATGAAGGCGAAGGAGACTCAGACATCAGCAAAGTGACAGTTAAACTGGAGCAAAACACTTTAGAAGAGCAAGAGAAAGATGATGAGCCAGAAGAAGGTAATTAATTGCTAAAGGTCCCACTGCAAGTCCATTTGTATTTAAGTTGATTGTTATATTGTGAAATTATTTTTGGCAGATGGCGAAGAAGGAGATTCAGCTGGAAAGAAGAAGAAAAAGAAGAAGAAAAAGAAAGGATGTAAGCGATTTGCAGTCATTTAACCTCTTCAGTGCCAACAGGCCCACCGGCGGGTCTTTTTTTGTTGTTGTCTTTTTTTCTCTCTGTCACATATCTTAGTAATACTCATAACTTGCATATCATTTGAAAACTTAAAACCTCAAAATGTATCCTGAGCATATCATTTTAAAATTGGAAATTGCATTACCATGGATCTGTACATTAATATTAGTGGGTTTAGTCAGAAGTCATGTTACAAATAGTATTTCGGTCTTTTTGAATCAAACGTTTCCATTTCGTTGGAAAGGTCTGAGTCTCAAGATTCCATATTTGGTGGAATATTCCATTTATTTTGTTATAGAAGTAATATTGACGGATATATTTAGAAATTTATGATAGAAGATTGTTTTAAAAAATTGGAGTTTTGATGGCACCCGGTGGCTGTTTGTGGTATAACGCCATTAAATAAAATCTCTCAGAAACCACAGTATTTTTTTTATCAACGTCAAATTTGTAACAACATATTTAGACATAAAGCTTTCATTTTATAGCAATTTTGGATTTAAAAAATATTTTTTTTTTTTTATATTTATTTGATATAAAATTAAATAAAAACGTTACAGTGCATTTTCTTAACAGTACATTTAAAATTATCTAAAGGATTAGTTCCTGATAATTTACCCCCCCCCCCCCACGTCAACCAAGATTCTCGTTTCTTTCTGTTTTCAGTCGCGTAAATAAAATAAAGGTTTTTGAAGAAACATTCCAGGATTTTTCTCCATATAATGGACTTCAACTGGGATCAAAGGGCTGAAGGTTCAGAATGCAGCTTCAAAGAGCTCTACACGATCCCGGCCGAGGAATAAGGGTCTTATCTAGGGAAACGATCGGTCATTAAAAAAAGAAAATGTTAATTCTTTTAACCACAAATGCACTTCTAGCACTAGGTCTGCGATGAATGTTTGCACATTGACTCATTACAAAAACAATCTCATTTTCTAAATCGTCCTATATCATTTTTTGTAAAGGATGTGGTTATTTTTTTGTTGATTCCATCAGATGGCTTGAATATAACTTAGGCTGTTCGTATTCCTTCGTTGTCTTTCAGCCAAAGTTCAAACAGACCCTCCGTCTATCCCCATCTGTGAGCTTTACGCCAATGGAGTTTATGCCAAGGGTCAGGAATGTGAATATCCACCGACTCAAGACGGGTACAGACAACAGCTGCTTATTACACACTCTCAAACCATCTACAACACCTAAAACACTGTTTTATCTCACACAGACGTACTGCTGCATGGCGGATGACCAACGAGGAGAAGAAGTTTTTGGATCAGGCTAATGAGGATATGTGGAATGACTTCAGACAGGCAGCTGAGGCCCACCGGCAGGTCAGGAAATACGTGAAGAGCTGGATCAAACCGGGCCTGACCATGACCGAGATCTGGTGAGCCAAACCATTCATGCACTTCACTCACACATCTGAGATCTTGGCTTTCATTGGGAAACCTTGGGTAGTGCTACAGTGGTTTTTCATTAGGCATGGACTAGGGCTGCACGAAATTGGGAAAAAATGACATTGCGATATTTTATTTTTCTGTGATATATATTGCGATATGAAATCTAATCACATTTTTTCTTACAAACAAAAATGGGGTGAGCACACTTACATTCTCATTATAAATTATTTAAACATCGACACCACCGTGTCAATTGATTAATATGCTCAAGGGAGAGAGAGCAAGACAGCGCTTGTGCTGGCTCCCTCTCTCTCTCTCTCTCTCAATTCAATTAAATTCAAATTCTCTCACACTCTCTCTCGTGCTCTCAAATTCAAAATGAGCTTTATTGGCATGACTTGCACAGTATTGCCAAGCTCTCTCTCCCTCTCTCTCTCTGTCTCTCTCTCTCGCGTGCGCTCTCTCTCTCTCTCTTGCATTCTCTCCCTCTCTCTCTCTGTCTCTCTCTCTCGCGTGCGCTCTCTCTCTCTCTCGTGCATTCTCTCTCTCTCTCTCTCTCCCTCTCTCTCGCGCGCTCTCTCACTCTCTCTCGCTCTCTCGCGCACTCTCTCTCGCGTGCACTCTCTCTCCCTCTCCCTCTCTCTCCCTCTCCCTCTCTCGCGCTCTCTCCCTCTCTCTTGCGCTCTCTCTCCCTCTCTCTCTCTGTCTCTCTCTCTCGCGTGCGCTCTCTCTCTCTCTCTTGCATTCTCTCCCTCTCTCTCTCTGTCTCTCTCTCTCGCGTGCGCTCTCTCTCTCTCTCGTGCATTCTCTCTCTCTCTCTCTCCCTCTCTCTCGCGCGCTCTCTCACTCTCTCTCGCTCTCTCGCGCACTCTCTCTCGCGTGCACTCTCTCTCCCTCTCCCTCTCTCTCCCTCTCCCTCTCTCGCGCTCTCTCCCTCTCTCTTGCGCTCTCTCTCCCTCTCTCTCTCTCTCGCACGCGCGCTCTCATTCTCTCTCGCGCGCGCTCTCGTACATCGTGATATCGATGCATATGCATTTGTAGAAGTGCAGTATTTTTAGGAGGGGAGTATTTAAATGAATCATGAAAGGTTATTTGAAGAAGTCCGTTTACATGTATTTGCACCATTATTTTAACACAATTTACTTGCTCATTTGCACTGATCTGTTTTGATTGCATTAGTCGTTATTTGAAATAAATCGTCTGCATGTGTCTTTAATTTGCTCCTCGTCAGCAGATCGACCGCTGAGCTTTCCTCTCCCATTGATGCTTTTATGGGATTGTGTTCTCTCTATAATTTGTCCGGTTTTGTAAATCTGGCCTATAGTGTTTATTACAACGTTAGCACAAAAGACAGCCTTCAGATGAGTTGCAAAATATCTAAGTTGCAGCTTTTAAAGATTGACACAAATTTGGATCCGTGTGCAACGAGTGTAATCCACTTTTTAATCCCTGCCAGTGAGAAACTAGAGGATTGCTCCAGGAAGTTGATCAAAGAAAATGGTCTGAACGCTGGTTTGGCTTTTCCGACCGGCTGCTCGCTGAACCACTGCGCTGCTCACTACACCCCTAACGCCGGAGACCCCACCGTTCTCCAGTACGATGACGTCTGCAAGATCGACTTCGGCACGCACATCAACGGTGCGTCTCTGAGCATTTCTGATATCGATGCGCTCGAAGTGATTTTATGCTGATGCCACGTTTGATTATTTTGGCGTTCTAGGTCGAATCATCGACTGTGCCTTCACTGTGACCTTTAACCCGAAGTACGACAAGCTGCTGGAAGCTGTTAAAGATGCTACAAACACTGGAATTAAGGTAGAGTCTTAGTTCAAGTTTATCTTTATCTTCATTTTTTCAGGATTCATTGATTTGAAAACAACAACATTTATTTGAAATATAAATATTTTGTAGCATCACAATTGTCTATACTGTCACATTTGATCAATTCAAAGGGTTAATATTATGATTTTCTTTTTAAAAGATCATGTTTTTAAAAAAATATGTTGACATGCTTTAATTTTCAAATACTGTTCATTATTGTATGTCTCTCTCAAACCTCGTTTTCTACAAAGCCCCTCCTTCTGACAAGCACAGTCTGCTCTGATTGGCCAACTGGTCTAGTGCATTGTGATTGGCCGAACACCACAAGCTCTTGTCAAATAACGCCCCTTTGCTTTAATAAATCGCATGCGATATTTAATGCGCATCTTGTCATGTAAAAGTCTTGATAGCATTATAAGTGCAGCTCAGAGAACAGTACAAAATCATAAAAAAGGCAGTTCATGACCACTTTAAACAGTGTAAGTTAAATGCATATATAATTAGCAACTTGATGTTTTTCTCTGTGCATGGTAAAGCTCATCGTTCTTGTATTTCAGTGCGCAGGTATTGATGTTCGTTTGTGTGACATTGGAGAATCGATTCAAGAGGTTATGGAGTCCTACGAAGTGGAACTGGATGGAAAAACATATCAAGGTAAATAATAACTGTTTTAACATCAAACACTTTACAATAATAACACACGATATGATTTTGCCAGTGATATAACTTGTCTTTCCAGTGAAACCGATACGAAACCTCAATGGTCACTCTATCGGACAGTACAGAATACACGCAGGCAAGACGGTACCCATAGTGAAAGGAGGTGAAGCCACTAGGATGGAGGTACGTCGGGTTTGTTTCCCAGATGCTCGGTTTTAATTTGGTGACTCACACAATAAATATTCATGACCAGGAAAATTTAGGGCTGCATTTATGTCCCGGGAGAACAAGAGTTAATCTTAGAAAAAGGGACAGAGAAACTTGAGAAAGTGTCGGTCTGGGGGTTTAGGGCTGAGTTTGGCTTAAAGAGAAGTACACTAGTGTCTGAAGCTGCATGAAAAAATGCTGGAAAAAAACTGTAATATTTTTACAATTCAAAACCACTCGTTTCTATGTGAATATATTTTAAAATGTAATTTATTTGTGTGATGCACTGCTGAATTTTCAGCATCACTCCTCCAGTGTTCAGTGTCACATGATCTTCAGAAATCCTGCTGATTTGCTACTTTTCTGATTTCTGATTATCATCAATGTTGAAAACAGTTGTGAAACCATGCATTTTTTGTTTCAGGATTTGTTAATATACAGAAAGTTCAAAAGAACAGCATTTATTTGTAACATTATTAATGTCCTTACTGACACTGTAATGCATCCTTGCTAAATAAGTGTTCAAATCATCCAAAATAAAGTCTTTCGTCACTTTGTCAAGTCAGCATTTTACTGTAAAATGTCGTGTTGTGTTGTGTTACGGTTTTTGTCATGCCTAGTTTCCTCTTTTTACAGGAAGGAGAGGTTTATGCTATCGAGACGTTCGGCAGCACTGGGAAAGGCATGGTGCACGATGACATGGAGTGTTCCCATTACATGAAAAACTTTGAAGTCGGTCATGTGCCAATACGGTGAGATGCACACCAGTCTTACTCCTAACTAGGGCCGCACGATATTGGGAGAAAATGACATTGCAATATTTTATTTTTCTGCAATATATATATATATATTTCGGTATGAAATCTAATCTAATTTTTTCTTACAAAAACTCTCTTGCGTGCGCGTTCGTGCTCTCTATCTCTCTCGCTCTATCTCTCCCTCGCGCGCTCTCTCTCGCGAGCTCTCTCTCGCTCTCTCTCGCGAGCTCTCTCTCGCGAGCTCTCTCTCGCTCTCTCTCTTGCGCTCTCGCTCTATCTCCCTCGCGCGCTCTCTCTCGCGAGGTCTCTCTCGCTTTCTTGCGCTCTCGCTCTATCTCTCTCTCTCGCTCTATCTCTCTCTCTTGCGCTCTCGCTCCATCTCTCCCTCGCGCGGTCTCTCTCGCTCTCTCTCTTGCGCTCTTGCTTTATCTCTCTCGCACGCTTGCTCTATCTCTCTCTCGCGCGCTCTCGCTCTATCTCTCTCTCTTGCGCTCTCGCTCCATCTCTCCCTCGCGCGGTCTCTCTCGCTCTCTCTCTCGCGCTCTCGCTTTATCTCTATCTCTCTCTCTCGCGCTCTCGCTTTATCTCTATCTCTCTCTCGCGCGCTCTCGCTCCATCTCTCTCTCTTGCGCTCTCGCTCCATCTCTCCCTCGCGCGGTCTCTCTCGCTCTCTCTCTCGCGCTCTCGCTTTATCTCTATCTCTCTCTCGCGCGCTCTCGCTCTATCTCTCTCTCTTGCGCTCTCGCTCCATCTCTCCCTCGCGCGGTCTCTCTCGCTCTCTCTCTCGCGCTCTCGCTTTATCTCTATCTCTCTCTCGCGCGCTCTCGCTCTATCTCTCTCTCTTGCGCTCTCGCTCCATCTCTCCCTCGCGCGGTCTCTCTCGCTCTCTCTCTCGCGCTCTCGCTTTATCTCTATCTCTCTCTCGCGCGCTCTCGCTCTATCTCGCGCTCTCGCTATATCTCTCTCTCGCTCTATCTCTCTCTCTCGCACTCTCGCGCTCGCTCTATCTCTCTCTTGCGCTCTCTCTCGCGCTCGCTCTATCTCTCTCGCGCTCGCTCTATCTCTCTCTTGCGCTCTCTCTCGCGCTCGCTCTATCTTTCTCTTGCGCTCTCGCTCTATCTCTCTCTTGCGCTCTCTCTCGCGCTCGCTCTATCTTTCTCTTGCGCTCTCGCTCTATCTCTCTCTAGCGTTCTCTCTCTCTCTCTCTCGCGCGCGTGCGTCAATCAGCCAATCAGAAGATGTTTGACTCTGTGACACCTAAAACGGATCGCTAGATAGGCAGCTCACGAGATGTTGATTTATTAATCCTCTTTCCCAGACTCCCCAGAGCCAAGCATTTGTTGAACGTGGTCAACGAGAACTTCGGGACTCTCGCCTTCTGCCGCCGCTGGTTGGATCGGCTCGGAGAGAGCAAGTATTTAATGGCACTGAAGAACCTCTGCGACCTGGGCATCATCGACCCCTACCCGCCTCTGTGCGACACCAAAGGCTGCTACACGGCCCAGTTTGAGCACACCATCCTGCTGAGACCCACCTGCAAGGAGGTGGTCAGCCGAGGAGACGATTACTAGGCCTCCACCAAACCCAGTTTTTACAAATCTCTCCTGTGCTCTCGTAACACACGAGTATTTTGATGAGCTGTGCCTTCTCATTTGTAACATGCTAGTATTTGTTTGTATAAAGGATGAATGGAGGTAAAGTTGTATAACTCTGTGTATAACCACAGATGTGTACTCGACCACCCACCTGTAATGTGCTCTAGAACCATCTTTCTCAATCCAGTGCACTTTTCATTATTGATATGAGCAACCCAGAGAAATGTGAATTAAAAAGCACATTTTCACATCTGCTGCATGCACACAAAGCTTTATTAAACCCTGAGAGAAATTAGTAAATGCTTCAGTTTCGGTTTGTAACTTTTGATTCAGTTGAAGAATACAAGTATTGATAACATACTCCTTCAAACACATGCTTTCCTCCAAGAACGGGGCGCTCGTAACTAAAGTGGTGATGTTGATCTATGTAAGCCATCTGTATTTTGGCTCTGCTCGATTTCAAGTAAAGCCTATTTGAAATCAATCACCCTTCTCAGAATAAAACACGTGTGTGGTTTTATTTTGAAGTGCAAATAAAATTTCTAAGAAACGATGCGATCTGCAAGTTGTTTTTTGTTCTTTGTCTCAAAGTTTCATCATTTTAAAAGTCTTATTTGTTTACTTCATTAATTAAAGTTGTAGCATTTAACTGTTAATGACCACAATTTTATATTTTGTCGATGATGTAAAATATTTAACCTACGACAAAATGTGATTGTATTGTGACATAACAGGTCATTATCAATCGTGCATACACAAGTAACTTTCTAAAATAGAGATGTGAAAAGACTAAACTACAAAAGTTGGATTACACTTTATTAAATTATTTAAATATATAGTACAATAAACAAGTGAAATAATTATCATACCTGTAAAATAAGCTTGCTTTTATTTATTTTTTAAGTTACTGAAAATAGCAGAACAATTGCTAAATTAAAATAGTTAAAAATATATATATATATGATTATTTTACTAGGTATATTAGGCAAAATTTACACATTTTTAATAGAACCTAAAAAAATTATAAAACATTTATACATGAACATACACATATGTAAGTTTAAAAAGCTTAGGAAAAAAATATACAAATGTTTTCCTTACATAATTTGCAAATCTTATTTAATTATATTATATAGTGAGGTAAAAGTGATGCTTTGTTGACAAACGATAATACTAAAAACAAATCATGCATGAGAATACATTTAAAATATATTTTTAATAGCTTTATTATGTATAATTCATCAATTATAATTTTTTAACATAGCAGAACATTAGCGAAAATAAAAGAAAAGCAGGATATTACATTTAAAAAAATACCCAAAATCTGAATGCAGATCAGCAGAACTATCTAAAGTGCATTTGAAAATCTCATCAAAATCAGCAGCACTGAAATACATTCAGGGAATAAATATTCCAATCAAATAAATTAAATATTAGGTGAAATGTCTGACTGAATGAATGCATTTAAAACAGGGAACTCTGATTATAACAAATGCAAACTGGTTTGAATATGAAGCGCTTTCTACTTATCAGATGAAGCTGTTAGATATAGAATTGATTAAAAAAATACATTTCATGATTTAGTCACTTTTTTTTTTTTTTTTTTTTGCAGAGTCCTCCTCATATCCCACGCCGAGCTGAAATAGTCTACTTTTTAAAGGTGTGTTCACCGACAACAGTTTAATCACTGGAGGTCAACTATTACTTAATCAGAGAGCGAATCATGTGACCACATTCTGTCACTGTTCATTTGCATAAAGCCTGCTGTGTTTTGTCAGATTGAGTCAGTTCTGTTGCTCCGAATCACAGTCAGTGTGAACGCCCTTCATTCTCATCCAGGCTCTTCTACAGGCTTCTAATCAGTATTAGGATACGGGAGCCACACGCCCCTGTCTCTCCTCCTATCCAGGTCTCTCCATCTTCCCAAACTCATCTTCCTCTTCCTCTTCTGCTCCTCATATCTCAGGCTCTTGCTGGTCTCTTGTGGGAGGTTGTCTCTTGTCCCTACAGTCTCCATGTGAAAGCTCAAGGGGAAGTGTTTGGTGCTGCTGATGGGTTTGGGGCGGTGTGCGGTGGACCACAGCGGGGTCTGGACGCTTCCCTCCCATGCATGAGCTGTGTGCACCTGCTCAAGCAGCTCCTGGATCCACATACGTCTCTTCCGGTCATGCAGGGATCGACTCCTGTCATGCATCATCTGTGCGTGACTGACCGAACGCCGTCTGGGACGAAGAGAAAGAATACAGATACTGATTTTAACCTGAAGAGGTGTTGGCATTTGATAAAGCAGGATGCTTTAATATGATGACTTCATGCATTTACTTTGCATGGGCTTCCTAAAGGATATAGCATCCTGCTTCTTCTATTACCAGCAGATGGCAGTCTCTCAACACAGCTCTGATCTTTTGAGACCTGTCAGAAATCAGGACTTACTGTCTGTTGCTGAGAACATTAGTGGGTCTGGGTTGGACTGGGATTGGGATGGTCAACAGGAACACAGCAAACCCCCAGTGCCTCAACATACTGCTGGACAACTGAACACAGGAGAAATTCACCAGGGTTATCAAATAGTGTCTACTGTACATACTGTATGTGTGTGTGTGTGTGTGTGTGTGTGTTAATGTTTTACTACACATATTAGTCAAACAGGAAAAAAAAAAAAAAAAAATATATATATATATATATATATATATATATATATATATATATATATATTTAATGTAAAATACATTATTAAAAAATATTTGTCTTTAATTTATACTACATAAGTATATACATATATAATTTATTTATACAATATTTGCCTTAAATTTAAATATAATATATTACATATACTAGAGATAAAAATGAAAGAGATTTAAAAAAAACATAATAATAATAATTAAAAAAAATAAAAAAAGTTTTGAAACAAATTATTAAAATGAGAATATTTGATCTACGTCTTTTGTAAATCTGAAGGATCTTTAAAATTTTAATATAAATGTGATATTCTGCATATACGTTGGATAAAAATATATAGATATATGTAGACAATATTATAAATGTATAGAAAATATTTTGACATTTAACTAGGTATATAGGTAAAAAAAATATACATTATAATATTTATAAATTGCTAAATATTTTTAAGAAGTTTAGAAAAAAATATTGTGATATTTATCTTACATAATGTATAAATCCAAATATTTCAATTTAAATAAGATAATTATTGAATATTAATTTTAAATATTAAATATTTAAATAATTATTATATTAAATATTTAAATAATTTTATATATGTAAAGTATTATTTTAATAATACCTTTTTGAATACCGTTTTCACCTTCTGCGTGCATTTTAATAAAATACATTTAATAAAATATATTTCCATTAAATGGAAACAGTAGTTGAATGACATAATTAGATATCAATAACCACAAAATGTGAAATGCAATTAAATGCTGGTGGAAAGCTTTGACATTGATAGTTTACTCACATGTAAAGCCACTGCTGAGTCGATCAGATCAGTGCATGTTACTGCCATGAAGAAGAGCCATTAAACCAAGAACATCAGCTGAAGCATGTTAATATGTCCAAACTCCACTGGTCCAGAAGACAAACTCTTCCTATGTCTCCTTCTGGAGGGTGTGAAGGAATGAAGACAGAGAGAGAGAGCGATGGGCGTTAGATTTATTGCACCAGTGGGTCGTGTAAGTCCCCTTTGCTGTTCACTGCAAACTGGTATAGACAGCAGGCGTTACAGAAGAGAAAATTAGTGTGCACTGCATGCTTGTCTCTGAGTGTGTGTGTGTGTGTGTGTGTGTGTGTGTGTCTGCTGCCCATGAGTGCCAAAGTGTATACTAGACTGACAAACCACACACACACTCCAAGAAATGCACAGGCAGACACCTTCATTGGAAAGAGGGTGGTATGTAGGTCTCTCTCTCTCTCTAAACACTCATGAAGAGCTCAGGTTTGGCCGGGAGGGGGAGTGTATGAGGAATAATCGCCCACTGATCTCTGACTTGAACCTTTGATTCATTTTTCTGTCTTTACTGTGTTTACTACAACTATTAGGAGCTGGTCCACACACTGGGCTCTTTTAATGGATGAAGTAAATGCTGGAAAATACTTCTTTTTGGCTTAATTATTTCCTGAAAGCCATTCAAATGACAAATGATTCTTCTTCCAACCAATTCCTCATTCAAATGATTCTTCTTACAACCATTTTTTTCTTAAAAAGTGATTATTTTTCCAAACAATTCAAATTATATGTATATATTTTCAATAAATCTTCTTTAAAATGATTCTTCTACCAACCAACTCATCATTCAAATGATTCTCCTATTAAAACAATTCTCTCCCCCACAATCATTCTTCTTTAAAATGTTTTTTTTTCTACCAACTAGTTCTTCATTAAAACAATTCTTCTACCAACCAATTCCTCATTCAAATGATTCTTCTTCCAACCAAATCTTCATTCTAACGATTCTTCTTCCAACCAATTCTTAATTTAAATGATTCTTCTTCCAACCAAATCTTCATTCAAATGATTCTTCTTCCAACCAAATCTTCATTCTAACGATTCTTCTTCCAACCAATTCTTAATTTAAATGATTCTTCTTCCAACCAAATCTTCATTCTAACGATTCTTCTTCCAACCAAATCTTCATTCTAACGATTCTTCTTCCAACCAATTCTTAATTTAAATGATTCTTCTTCCAACCAAATCTTCATTCAAATGATTCTTCTTCCAACCAAATCTTCATTCTAACGATTCTTCTTCCAACCAATTCTTAATTTAAATGATTCTTCTTCCAACCAAATCTTCATTCTAACGATTCTTCTTCCAACCAAATCTTCATTCTAACGATTCTTCTTCCAACCAATTCTTAATTTAAATGATTCTTCTTCCAACCAAATCTTCATTCAAATGATTCTTCTTCCAACCAAATCTTCATTCAAATGATTCTTCTTCCAACCAAATCTTCATTCAAATGATTCTTCTTCCAACCAAATCTTCATTCTAACGATTCTTCTTCCAACCAATTCTTAATTTAAATGATTCTTCTTCCAACCAAATCTTCATTCAAATGATTCTTCTTCCAACCAAATCTTCATTCAAATGATTCTTCTTCCAACCAAATCTTCATTCTAACGATTCTTCTTCCAAACAATTCTTCATTCAAATGATTCTTCTTCCAACCAATTCTTCATTCAAACGATTCTTCTTCCAACCAATTCTTCATTCAAACGATTCTTCTACCAACCAATTCCTCATTAAAATGATTCTTCTTCCAACCAATTCTTCATTCAAACGATTCTTCTACCAACCAATTCCTCATTAAAATGATTCTTCTTCCAACCAATTCTTCATTCAAACCATTCTTCTACCAACCAATTCCTCATTAAAATGATTCTTCTTCCAACCAATTCTTCATTCAAACGATTCTTCTACCAACCAATTCCTCATTCAGATGATTCTTCTTACAACCAAATTTTCATTCTAACGATTCTTCAACCAACCAATTCTTAATTTAAATGATTCTTCTTCCAACCAATTCCTCATTCAAATGATTCTTCTTACAACCATTTTTTTCTTAAAAAGTGATTATTTTTCCAAACAATTCAAATTATATGTATATATTTTCAATAAATCTTCTTTAAAATGATTCTTCTACCAACCAACTCATCATTCAAATGATTCTCCTATTAAAACAATTCTCTCCCCCACAATCATTCTTCTTTAAAATGTTTTTTTTTCTACCAACTAGTTCTTCATTAAAACAATTCTTCTACCAACCAATTCCTCATTCAAATGATTCTTCTTCCAACCAAATCTTCATTCTAACGATTCTTCTTCCAACCAATTCTTAATTTAAATGATTCTTCTTCCAACCAAATCTTCATTCAAATGATTCTTCTTCCAACCAAATCTTCATTCTAACGATTCTTCTTCCAACCAATTCTTAATTTAAATGATTCTTCTTCCAACCAAATCTTCATTCTAACGATTCTTCTTCCAACCAAATCTTCATTCTAACGATTCTTCTTCCAACCAATTCTTAATTTAAATGATTCTTCTTCCAACCAAATCTTCATTCAAATGATTCTTCTTCCAACCAAATCTTCATTCAAATGATTCTTCTTCCAACCAAATCTTCATTCAAATGATTCTTCTTCCAACCAAATCTTCATTCTAACGATTCTTCTTCCAACCAATTCTTAATTTAAATGATTCTTCTTCCAACCAATTCTTAATTTAAATGATTCTTCTTCCAACCAAATCTTCATTCAAATGATTCTTCTTCCAACCAAATCTTCATTCAAATGATTCTTCTTCCAACCAAATCTTCATTCTAACGATTCTTCTTCCAAACAATTCTTCATTCAAATGATTCTTCTTCCAACCAATTCTTCATTCAAACGATTCTTCTTCCAACCAATTCTTCATTCAAACGATTCTTCTACCAACCAATTCCTCATTAAAATGATTCTTCTTCCAACCAATTCTTCATTCAAACGATTCTTCTACCAACCAATTCCTCATTAAAATGATTCTTCTTCCAACCAATTCTTCATTCAAACCATTCTTCTACCAACCAATTCCTCATTAAAATGATTCTTCTTCCAACCAATTCTTCATTCAAACGATTCTTCTACCAACCAATTCCTCATTCAGATGATTCTTCTTACAACCAAATTTTCATTCTAACGATTCTTCAACCAACCAATTCTTAATTTAAATGATTCTTCTTCCAACCAATTCCTCATTCAAATGATTCTTCTTACAACCATTTTTTTCTTAAAAAGTGATTATTTTTCCAAACAATTCAAATTATATGTATATATTTTCAATAAATCTTCTTTAAAATGATTCTTCTACCAACCAACTCATCATTCAAATGATTCTCCTATTAAAACAATTCTCTCCCCCACAATCATTCTTCTTTAAAATGTTTTTTTTTCTACCAACTAGTTCTTCATTAAAACAATTCTTCTACCAACCAATTCCTCATTCAAATGATTCTTCTTCCAACCAATTCCTCATTCAAATGATTCTTCTACCAACCAATTCTTCATTTAAATGATTCTTCTTCCAACCAATTCCTCATTCAAATGATTCTTCTACCAACCAATTCTTCATTTAAATGATTCTTCTTCCAACCAATTCCTCATTCAAATGATTCTTCTACCAACCAATTCTTCATTCAAATGATTCTTCTTCCAACCAATTCTTCGTTTAAATGATTCTTCTTCCAACCAGTTCTTCATTAAAACAATTCTACCAATCAATTCCTCATTCAAATGATTCTTCTACCAACCAATTCTTCATTCAAATGATTCTTCTTCCAACCAATTCTTCATTTAAATGATTCTTCTTCCAACCAGTTCTTCATTAAAACAATTCTACCAATCAATTCCTCATTCAAATGATTCTTCTACCAACCAATTCTTCATTCAAATGATTCTTCTTCCAATCAATTCCTCATTCAAATGATTCTTCTACCAACCAATTCTTCATTCAAATGATTCTTCTTCCAACCAATTCTTCATTTAAATGATTCTTCTTCCAACCAATTCTTCATTTAAATGATTCTTCTTCTAACCAATTCTTCATTCAAACGATTCTTCTACCAACCAATTCCTCATTCAAATGATTCTTCTTCCAACCAATTCCTCATTCAAATGATTCTTCTACCAACCAGTTCTTCATTAAAACAATTCTACCAATCAATTCCTCATTCAAATGATTCTTCTACCAACCAATTCTTCATTCAAATGATTCTTCTTCCAACCAATTCCTCATTCAAATGATTCTTCTACCAACCAGTTCTTCATTAAAACAATTCTACCAATCAATTCCTCATTCAAATGATTCTTCTACCAACCAATTCTTCATTCAAATGATTCTTCTTCCAATCAATTCCTCATTCAAATGATTCTTCTACCAACCAATTCTTCATTCAAATGATTCTTCTTCCAACCAATTCTTCATTTAAATGATTCTTCTTCCAACCAATTCTTCATTTAAATGATTCTTCTTCTAACCAATTCTTCATTCAAACGATTCTTCTACCAACCAATTCCTCATTCAAATGATTCTTCTTCCAACCAATTCTTAATTAAAATTATTCTTTTTCCAACCAATTCCTCATTCAAATGATTCTTCTTCCAACCAATTCTTCATTCAAACGATTCTTCTACCAACCAATTCCTCATTCAAACGATTCTTTTTCCAACCAATTCTTAATTTAAATGATTCTTTTTCCAACCAATTCCTCATTCAAATGATTCTTCTTCCAACCAATTCTTAATTTAAACGATTCTTTTTCCAACCAATTCCTCATTCAAATGATTCTTCTTCCAACCATTTTTTCATTTAAACGATTCTTCTACAACCAATTCTTCATTCAAACGATTCTTCTACAACCAATTCTTCATTCAAACGATTCTTCTACAACCAATTCTTCATTCAAACGATTCTTTTACCTACCAAATCTTCATTTAAACGATTCTTCTGCCAAAACAATCATTTTTTCCCAATTAATCTTCTTTAAAATTATTCTCCTAACAATTTATCATTTGTTCAAATGATTCTTCTACTAAAAAATCTGCTACATTATGTTGAACAACTAACATTGGTCTTTTGCTTTCTGTGGAAATTCTATGCGAGAGCTCGGAGGAGCATTATAGCCCATGAGACCCTCCCCTCCCAAAACATGGGTGAACCTGCATGGGTGAATAAAGTCAACAGCATTGGCTGACCACTGTCCCAAGAGATGATGACCATAACCTCAGTGAAATCAAGCCTGTGGGTGGGTCTGCTCACCTCCTGAGCAAACCTAATGGTCAAGGTGGTTTTCAGGGAGCCCACAAAACAGCACCGCTTCATTTATAGGCTACGGAGCAAGAGGTTCACAACATAACTAATGCTCATCAACTACAAATTAGTTCTGTGTGACACTAAAATATTCCATATATTTCCATATTTATGGGGCAGTGCATACATTGGAAAACAAACTGACTAGCACCAGCGTTTAAACGTTTGGGGTCATTTTGTTTTGTTTTTTACTGTTTTTTAAACCTTTGAGCAATGGTGCAAATTTGGGTCTGTTTCACACTTATAACTATTGTATGGCTTTTAAAGGCTTAATAATAATATGTGCAAATTTACTATTTATTTTGGTGCTTTTATGGTTTTTGTCCTTTTTGGAGCTTGACAGATATGTTATACACAGTCATGAATGGCAACAAGAACTGTGTAAAGATTCTCCTTCGTGTTCCCCTGAAAAAATAACAAAATTAGCATTTCTGTCACGTCTAATTTTCTCAATCTAGAGTTTTTTGGTCTGCTTGAATTTTATTCGATTTTGAGTATTTGAGTCTGAACATAACCTCATTCTCATCTGTAAAAAATAACCCTTTTTAATCTCCTAAAAACCACATTGACTGTATGTAGCCAAAAATGGTTCTCGATTCTTTTATCTGAAAAAGTGCAGATAAAATGTTCACTCTTTCTCCTCAGTAGCCTTGCACTACTGAGAAACGTTAGATTTTGTATACTTCTAGTCAGTGACAGCATCGTCTAGCAATGTTCAAAAGGGCTTGGCTCATCCACACTAAAGTCAAAAGCCCTGCACTTTGTGAGAAACATTGTTTAAACAAATTTCCTTTCCACTTCCCGTGTACTCCTCTTTTGTTCTTGTGTGTGTTTTGTCTTATAACACATGACACGATTTCTTCCACTTGACCGAAGGTTTTCAGCAGAACATTCACAGCAGCACTCCAGATTTAACCATGAATCCTGCTACCGAGGAACGTCTCAGATTCTTGCGGTCTTCTCCGTGAAATTGTTAAATGAATAAAACGTGTCATTTAACACCTGGACGGTTCCCCCCATCGACCGCTGGCACTTGACCTTCTCAGCACTTGGACAAACTTTGATATGACACCTGTAGTCAAATGAGTGAATCGTGGGACATTTGAGACACATGCGAGCTCGGGTCCGACCCAGCCACCCAGTATGCCATCAAACTGTGAGATTATTAAGACTGATGTCCCCAGCGAGGCCAATATTTTTTGTTCTACTGCAGGACGTCGGCAATTTATCATCCAAACATCCCACAGGTTTGTGTTGTGTAGGTGCTTTTGGATCTAGTCCGGCGGGTTTGATTCGGTGCCAGAGAAAACATGGCCACCTTGCCAACCGGCCGTTTAGAGCCGAGCAGTGAAAGCCTGTCTGAGGGTTCCAGTAAATCCTTCTGCTAGCAGGTAAGAAGTTTGGAAACCGACGAAGCTGCTCCCAAACCCCCAACACACCTCCCACCGCTGAACTCCACAAGCAGCGCTTCATTTAGGTCGCTATTGTTTGGGGAACAGACTCGCGTGTTCGATCCGAAGGCACCTAGAGGACTTCTTCATGAAAAGAGTATTCATAGAAACTCAGAGGCCACGGAGAGGACACACGTATGTTCTCAATAAAAAACCAGGTGAAACCTGTCAAAGTCAAACTTGATGTGTTCCTGCGTTTAGAAGGCGTACAAGAGAGCTTTCACTTGCGAAACGCTTTGTATCAGCTCACAGCATACATGTTTATCGCATTATACACTTTAAGTCATTTTATAGCACGTGTAGAAGTCTACACTGACACCATTCTTCATTCTTAACATTTAGTGTATAGGTTTTCTATCAAATTTGTTAAATAGCTTTTTGATGTGTTTAAAATAGTAAATAATTGTTAACTTATTATTATTTTTATTATCCCATAAGGCCATAAATAGATAAATATGCCAAAAATATAATCAAGTTCATTAATTAGATTATTTCTTTGCTTTAAAGTTACACAATCTCCAAAGAACTATACAAAACTATGAGATGAACCAACACTTATATATTTGGATTAAATACATTTTTTGTAGTTATAATAATTACATATTTTAATATTTTGACACACACACACACACATATATATATATATATATATATGTGTGTGTGTGTGTTTGTGTGTGTATGTGTGTGTGTATATGTGTGTATTTTTTACAGAAATTGTATATATACATATTTATATATATATACGATTTACAAATCAGTTTTTCATACAAAACAAGTCTTAAAATAGCATTTAATGAACAGTATTTCAGTCATTTCAAATTTTAGATTACAAATTATATATACACAAATGTGTGTGTGTGGATAAACATGTAGATGAAAAAATATAGCTCAACAAATTTGGGCTGTTAGTAATAAAATATATATATATATATATATTTGGTCATATGTGATTTTTTTTCTTCTCTAAGGCCTGTACTGTGTATATATTAATACATAATAGACAATAAAGCCAATTTCAGAGATGAAGGTAAAGGCTTTCATGTTGTGGAGCAGGTGCCATCCCATGTGGTCTGTCAACATTTCAGCGGTCAGCAGAGCGCCTACACAAACATGTTTCGATTTTATCTAATCGTCTGGAGGGAAAGCCCTTCCAGTAAACGCTTGGTTTGTTTAGCCCTCCACCATCCAGCCATACATGAAATATACAAATATTTACTGCATAATGGAGGTGATTGGGAGGTGTCCTGCTGAAGACCCACGCGTATCCCAGAACCCCCGGGATGTGCATGAAAAAGTGCTGTGTTCGCACTGGAACAATGGGGACCGGAGGATGAACTGCAGAGGGCTTCATCGGACTTTGGGGGATCGTACATCATGGGTCTCGATGCCTGTTGACCTCAATCCACTGAGCTGAAGATGTGTGGTGGGGGGGGTTTAGGAGAAGGCACACCAAGGCTGTGTGTGCTGCCACACAGTAAGGCCTTTTGCTGGCTGCCATGGCTATGGTGACCGCAGAATTGCCATGTTTACTTAAAAGCTAGTGCATAAGAGAACAGCAGACCACCGGCAGCCGCCACCCGCCGGCACTGGGCAAGAGCTACGGCTCATCTTTGTTGAAAATGGCTCAGGAACCTGCTGCCTGAACAGGGCCAACCTAAATTTAGCAACAAACCCCTTCTCATTCTTAAAAAGCTGTTTAAGTTTCCAGAGCCGGAGGGTTCAGTGAGGGACAGGAACGGTCTGAGAGATGCGTTGTGTCTCGTCGCACACGATCTGTCATTCCTTGTGATTGTGCTTCCTGTGATGTAATACAACATAAAACATGTCAGCATGAGGTTAAACATGCAGCACGTTTAAAATTCGTCTGGCTCACTGGTGAAACTGAAAAAATAACATAAAACCTCACCTGTTTTGCCTTTATTTTTAGTTCAGGCCTCTTGGTTTTAAACAGCGTGTGAATTATATAATGCATTTCTATTAAATTAAGTAATTTGCGTCGATAATCAACCATAGTTCTCTTTCAGCAACCCAAGTTGAGTCCTTATGTGTAAATACATTCTGCTGAAACATAGGCCTACCGACAAATTATAATAATAAACATGTTGATGCTTTGTGTGAATAAAGTCATAAGATTCCCATTGGAAGCGCTGAAGTAATGCTGCATTTCAGACAACTCTGACTCTTTCCACTCTTTCTACTTGAAAACAACATCTGGAACATCTCGCACATCTGAGTTGCCTTTTCACTGTCTCCAACATCTGAATACGATTGTCTCATTTCTCCCCTAGAAGTTTCTAATTGGTCGTGAAGTAAAACTTTTACCCTCTGCTGAAATGAATGATTCTGAATATAATACATGTATTAATATATTGACACAAAACAAATGGACCCCAAAGAACCTTTCAGTGAACAGTTCTTAAAAGAACAATTTAATAATCTAAAGAATCTTTTATCACTGTATAGAACCTTGAAAGATTCCATGTATGTAGCTTATTTTTTTAAGAGTGTAAAGGGCCTGGAAATGTGCTTTTGTAAAATACAGTTAAACTGAGCGTTTCTAATGTTGAGGATTATTCCTGTAATAATGGAGCATTGAAACACCCAGCCAAACTCAATTCATGTTAACTTCCCTGTGTGGCCCAGACCTGTGCATTGGGACAGTCGGTGGATTTCTCTTCAGGTGCTTGGGTAATTGTGCTTGGCACAAACCAACGGTTCTTCATGTCGGACCGTGAAAATAGGATCCTCAAGGTGGAATTCCTGTGCTAACATGGGGAAGTCACAATATGCATGGTCATCTGATCAGACGACCCCCATGGATTGGTTCGGTGGAAAACGTCCAGCCTGCACACAGTAGGTGGACATTGGAGGCAACTTCGCCCCTTGTGCCCACTCAAGGCCTCATAGTTCATATTGCCTTTTGAGTAAAACCTAGTATTGACACGAGCTGACCTCCATCAACACCAGCAAAAATTCACATAATAATTGAACAAATAAATGGAGAACTTGTTTGAAAAGGAGTCTCACGTTCTCTGTAGTGAGAGTTGACATGGAGGTGTGTGTCTTAGTTTGGACTGTCAACAGGGGAACTATACAGTACCAGGTTTTTCCAAGCCAGGACAAATCCATTCAACGCTTGGGAAATCTGCCTCTCAATCTAGCACCACACCAAGGGCCTGATTCTAATTAGACATGAATACAAAACGCTTTGAAACACTGCTTGTTTGTTGTACATTGGTCAAGAGTAACATCCACGTGTCCTTAAATACAAAATTCTGTCATGAAACTCTAGATGGTGCAGACCAACAGATCCTCAACCTGAAACAATGATATCATTGGTGCAGCTGATTGGTATATGTTCTATGTACTTTCTATGCTATATACTTTGCTAGTTCTTGCTGCTGTAGCAGTTCCAGCATGCTTCAGAAACCCTCCACCTCCCCAGCTCCACCTGTATAGATCTATAGATAGATAGTAATTTCATGTACAATGCTATGCAAGCACGTGTATTTAAGATAGCTTAGCTGATTGTACTGCAACTGTCTTGTCATGCACGGCTCATGTTTTGCAAATAAACAAACTGATAGTCAGCATTTGTTGAGTCAGTATTGCTGTCGGGCTGGTCGAGATGCTCAAGTAAACAGAGCAATGTTTTGAAAGCACCACAGAGCCACAGTGTTTACACTGTTTTGGGCAAAATCAACTTTCAAACGGCTTACTTATGGTTGTCTCTACATATTAACATAGAAAACCACCCACTTCACCTTAAGTTAAAGATTAGAACGTTTTCTAGATCTCAAACATTTTGAAAGCACCTCTCAAATAATTTATAGAGAAGGCGTTTTATGTCAGAATATGGTTATAAACCACAAACCATATGAAATTTGTATGCTTTACATATCTGACAGTGGTTCTATGATGGACTGCATGTTGAAAAGTACTCCAGCGTACGGTGTCTCAGTGAGTACTTGGACTGGGGGTGTTTGGATTCATTTTAAGTGTAGCTGCTACCACTTTTTTTTTTGCATTTTACAGCATTCACAGCATTCATGCACTTGAAACCATGCCAATGCAAAAGACAGAATTGCATTCCACTATAATCATATTTTGATCACTGTAACCTTATAACATGTTGACATTAAACAGACATGCACGAATCATAAAATATGACTGCCATCTTGCAGAGGCTGTAACTTAAACATTCACAATGCATAAGCATTCTCATATTCCATCATTAAACAAAAATGTACAGTAAATATAATTCGAAGATTGTTGGATTTGGAAAATGTACATACTGGGACAGTTTATACGTTTGAGCATGTCATCACCCCGCTACAGTTTACACTGCATTCCTTTTTCAAAACCACTTTTATACACCCCGATGTTGATAATTGCCTAGTTTCTCTCAGATCCCTTTCCTGAGGGCACCACTGTTATGCTTTAAAATACACTTTTATGTGGTGCTTGGCCGGAGGACTGTTTTCTGTATAAATGAAATACAATAAAGACAGAAAGGGTGTTTCTTAAGAGCTCAACATTTTCAGAGTTTCCCCTCTCTGCTTTTCACTGGCAGACCTCTCTTGGAAAGCTTTAACTGAAGATTAAGCGTTAAAATCTGTGTGGTTTTGGGCACCGTTGCCATAATTCAGCTATATCCCAGAAACATAAGTGCGGGGCGAAGCACCAGCTCTCGCGACGGAGATCCAGGGTGCCCTAAACCACACCGAGCTGGAATCCTGGAAGACCAGACAGTGGTCAAACCCAACACCTACATCCACACCAGCACGCAAGCTCAGGTTCACTACGCATGTGGAGGCTGTGAATCTGAGATGAGTGGAACGGAGCCCAGATCAGTCCAAGAGATATTTGGACAAAGAATAAAAAAAAAAGATAGATTGGAAACTCCTGAAGGGGATGCATTATAAAGAAATGTTTGAAAATGTGCTGAATATTAACTCCGCTTGCGACCATCCATGAACTTGCTACTACATCATGTAGCATTACATCACTCGCTCACCAATGGAAGTGAATGGGTGCCGTCAGAGTAACAGTTCAAAAGCTGATAAAAAAAAACATCACAATAATCCACGTCATTCCAGTCCATCAGTTAATGTCTTCACAGGCCAAATGCTGCATGTTTGTAAGAAACAAATCCAACATTAAGACATATTTAACTTCAAACATCACTCAGCTAAAATGTGTGTCCTCTATCCATAATATTGCACAGATCCAGCCCAGTTTACAAGCAAAAACAGCTGTAAACAAATATTTTGGGGATTTTGATGTGAGAGACAACACGAGATGCACATTTTCCCTGCAATGTTTTAAACTTAAAAACATCTTTATGATGGATTTGTTTTACAAGATATTAACTGATGGACTGGAGTAGTGTGGATTAATTGTGGATTATTGTGATGTTTTTATCAGCTGTTTGGACTCTCATTCTGACGGCACCCATTCACATCCATTGGTGAGCAAGTGATGCAATGCTACATTTCTCCAAATCTGATGAAGAAACAAACTCATTCTAATCTTGGATGGCCTGAGGGTGAGTAAATGTTCATTTTGGGTGTTCATATATGAGGCCCAAAAATGAGGCCTCAACGATGTCAGGGGTAAAGAAAAGTCATTTTTGACACAAATACTGGTAAAATAATGTGTAGCCTGAATGCAATGTTAATCGCTTTGGAGAAAAGCGCCTGGTAAATGTGCATTTTTGAAAATAAGTCCAGGAGTTGCATTATATATATTTAAAAAATTACAATCCATTTTGATTTCATGTTACCTTTAAGGCTTTTCTTAACCACATCTAATCTGAAAATCAAAATGTACATTCCCACTGATATTATTAGTAGTCTCACATGTGCATGTCATCTGTGTTTGCTTTACACTGCTGTAAACTTTGTATTTCCCCATGTGTTCAATACCACAAGAACAAATTTGTACCGGATTTGCTGCTAAATACAGTTCATTTGACCTCATGCATCTGTCCTACAGTACAGCCCGTGGTCTAATAAGGCTTATGCTGCCATCTTTAGGATGCTATGCTGTACTTGCTTACAAAAAAGATGCATGGATGATCAAGTAACTCTCCAGTCCAGTAAGTGTTCATCTTAAAATATTACACATTTTATCAAATGTGATTTATATGCCCATATAGGCTTTGAGGTTCATGATTACAAAAGTCGGCACTGTGTAGAGTAATATAATGATTTTTTTTAAACCATAATGCAACATAATTACCATATTCATGTGTTTCCATGTTACTTATACACCCCTCCCCCACTCTGCATTGTAGTCTTTTATTATGAAATACAATCCCTACCTTTACCCTTTTCAGTTTAACTTATTTCATAATGATGTTTTCCTTATTTATTTATTTTTTTCACGAGCTTCGCAACAACGCAGAGGTTGTTGTAAAGAATACTGCTGTAAATTTAAGCGTGTGTTGCAGCTGTCGGCCTCTTTGTTTTGGGTCGCTCTTCTAAATAGACCAATAGGAGAACGCCTTACTAAACCCGTTCGACCAATGAGCGCTGGGCTTTAATCCACCGTGCTAGTTCCGAGGCGCGCACCGAGCCGTTGATCTATTTGTACATCTATCCGGCTTCGTTAAACCGTTTAATTACGAATTTCAGCAGCGCTGTTTTTATTGAACCACAAGCTTCGATGTACAATCATCCCAAAAAAATATTCTTTGGGGTATAACAGATAGTCTTGTTTGTCGAGGACATTCAAACGGAAGGCGGGAGCCGCTCTGACGGGAGTCTGTCAACACAGTCGCGCGCTTTTATTTTCATTTTTTCCCGCTCAGGTAATAACAAGGACACACCGTTTGGCTTTCATAAGTGAAAATTAAATAACTGAATGTGAGTTTTGTAACTAATAATCCTTGTTTCATACTGTATTCCATAAATACAGATCAGGCATGGCGCAATTCCTCGAGGATCCGGCGCTGCTCACGAAAGAGAAGCTAAAGAGCGAGCTAGCGGCTAATAGCGTGCCTCTGCCCAGCGCCGACAGCAAGAAAGACGTGTATGTGCAGCTTTATCTGAAGAACCTGACGGTGCTCAACAAGAAGAACATCTCTGCTCCAGCTCCAGAAACTTTCTCCAGCGATGAGGAGATGACAGCGCCGCCGGTGTCTAACAGGAGTCGCTCGGGGAAGGTGAGAGAGAACGACGCTCGTTTTTATTATTGCTTTATTGTCAACAAGTAGCATGTACAGCGATATATATATATATAAATATATAATTGATAATAGTATTTTTTAAAATAATTTTCTTTGTATTTTACATGTAAACACTGTTACATTCTAAAACTTACATCTAGAAGGTCGAAATGGAGAAAAGTATAAATATTATAAGCGTTTTCCTTTCGATACTCGCTGAATCTTCAGAAAGCCACAAGAAAGACTGACAGAGTTCGGGCAGAAGAGAACGACGTCTCTGGTTTGACAGACGAAGAGTTGAAGGTCCAGCTTCTGAAGTATGGAGTCCATTCAGGACCAATTGTTGGTGAGTACAACAGTTTTTGAGTATTGATCGCCCACTTTGAATTCCCTGCATCTGTGAAGGCTTGCATTGCATTGGTTTTGTATGCATCACAGCCTCTACACGTAAGGTGTATGAGAAGAAGCTTCAGGAGCTCCTGGAGCATCCGTCACTGGAGACCACCCTCCCTGAACCTGAGACCACCCTCCCTGAAGCAGTCACCATCAAAGCAGATGGAAACCACAACGGCAACACGCACTCAGCCGAAGAAGAACAGTACAGCGACAAAGAAGGTGCTGAAGCACAACCAATCAACATTTAGTCATGTTTTTGTATTATTGCATTCATAATGTAAAAATTCATAAATGAAACATTTTAAACATGATATAGACATTATAGTGCCATATAACATTTAACCTGTTTTAAATGCCAAACCAAATTAGTTTAAAGTGAAAGCGAAACTTGCATTGAGTTCACTTATCATTACACACAAATCCAAGTGTTTACATATTTTTGGCGTAGCCTTGCATTTGCTTACTAAACTAATTTTTATTGTGTAAACAAGGCGACGTTTCTCACTTGTGTCTTTCAATATCCCAACTGCTTCAAACTGTGCTGTGTAACGAATTCTATCTCTTACGTCTGCTCGATTATGACAAAAATCATAATCACGATTATTTTGGTCAATATTGTAATCATGATTATTTAACACGATTATGAGGGGGCCATATGACTTAAACTTTTTGAGTGATTTAAAGAAAGTGATACATATCAAATATGTATTTTCTGTAAATAAGGATGCTATGACATCTATATTGTAGAGACCAGTGACATTTCAAACAAACAATAAGTCCACAAATTTATTGCAGTAATAACTGTCAGTAAATAAAAAAGCAAAGGACAAATGCAATAGACTAAAAAGATACGAATGAAACAAACTGTGCTTTAATGTTTATTTTATGCAAGTCCCAAGCAGTTTACAGCCAACTACGTAAATTATTAATCAAATGTAAAATAAACAGCAGACTTCACTGTAAGAATTAAACTTTTTTTTTTCTTTCTTTTTTTTTTCTTAAAGCTACCGAAGTCCTTCACTCAAGAGCAGTGTGTGATTATAAATGTGTCTTTTGTTGTTTGATTAATAAACACACAGTAATAGCAGGAGAATGGCCTGCTGTTACTTTAAGAGCCGCACGGATCCAAATGACTGTAACATGTATTTTCATTCTCAACTCTTTACGTTCATTTATTACTTGACTGGCGAAGGTATACATGAATAACCTTTAAGCATATAATTTTGACACATTTTTCAGTGTATTTTTTAGCGTTTTAGGCACGTACCTTGAGCTAAAAGATTACTTTAAATATCCGTGTTCTGTCTCTGAGCGCTTATATCTTCCTGAGGAGCAGTGCAAGTTCTCTTTCACACTTTTAAAAACATGAATAAATATACTTTATAAATAATGTATGCCCCATTATGCAAATGTCATGTTACACGATTTTACTGATTTGCACGGGAAATTGTGCTTTTATGATGGAACCAAAGCGCAGCGCTGCAGAATGGGGCGCAATAATCATTTTATCTCGATTATTGTATTTTCATGATCGTTGGAGGCCGAAATCTAAGTCTCTTTTTTTTTTCTTTTTTTTGATTAATTGCACAACCCTACTATCTCTGGCTTCCTATGTTTTAGTTTTGTGGTGCAGTTTCAATTTAGCAATGCAAGAACTGATGTGTGCATGTATTTATTTTTGCACTTAGCCCATGTTTTGCATGCAAATTTTTAAATGCATGATGCATGGCTTTGGATTATAGGACAGTCATTTTTATTGGAATAATTCACAAAAATGTCTTTCACAGGTTTTATTTCTACTTTTTGATGCAATGATCGATTTTTGAGCCGATATCAAGTCAAGCTTTTTGCATTCGCACTTTATAAGTGTATCAGCTCATGCACTTTCAAGTAAACCTGCTTCATCCTTTATTACTTTAGTATTTTTTCTTAGTAGAGTTCCACAAATGGTGTGTGTTTTTGGAGAGGACTCTGACTGTGATCCGAGTTTTCCAGAAAAGCACAGTTTCTTCAAACCTAGAGTTTAGTCTTCCAAAAATTGAATTAGAATGTAAAAAAAAAAAGATTTGAAGTTGTATATTAACAGTCATGTTAAGCATCTTTCTGCTCTGTCTTTGTTTGGCAGGAGTTGACCCTGTTTCAGAGCTGGTTCCCGTTGTGACTAAACTGGTCCGGAGCCGAGGAAAGACTCCAGTCACCATCAGAACCAGCAGCAGACAGCGAGCTAAAGTAAAGAAAGAATGAACACACTTCGCATCACAATAGATAGCCTCTTCAGGCCCTGATTTATGCTGCACGATCTCATCTGCAGTGCTGCTGTAATAGTTGAGTCGTCTTCTTTCCAGCAGCAGGTGGAGGAGACCGCAGCAGTCAGTGAGGAATCATCTGTGGATGGAGGAGATATTTTGAAGGAAATCTTCCCTAATGAACCTCCCACTCCAACTGGAATAACGTGAGTATGAAGATGTGCGCACGGTCCTCTTTAGTGCAAGATTGACCTGCATCATATTTATTGGAATTAAATCCTGTATTTGTTTCCTCTGGGGTGCAAAATCCCAAAATAAAGATTAAGCATTTCAGACTTCAAATATTTTCTGTCCCTGAACAGTGCCACATGTCGGAGGTCGATCCACGGTGCTGCTGGTCGTCCGGTGAAGCCGCTGAACCTCTGGTCCGAGGAGCCCCTCCTGAAGCAGAACACGTACACAGTCACCAAATCCTCCGTCACAGATGTTCGCAGCGGAGCGTCGACCACCCGTCCCAAACCCCGCCGCTGGTTCGCTTTCTGGTTGAAGCTTCTGGTGTTCATCACACTGGCTGCATCTCTGTATTACGCCTTCCAGAGCGTTTCCACTGATCAGATCAATGCCTGTCAGCTCTATGTCCAGGACAATGTCATCACACCCATCGTCCATTACATTAGCTGGGGAAGCCCATCCGAGGGCGACGACGGTAAATGAGCAGCCCGCTCCATCAACCAGCTTCAGCATGCATCTACTGCCAGACTGATTTTCTAGTGCTTTACAGAGCGACGCGTCGGCAGGGTTCGGGGAGGGAGGGATTCTGGTTATTGCAGTTTGACCCGAGCGGTCACATCTGAATAGACTCGTGTTTCAAGTAGTCTTTAAACTCTGTGCATTGTGTTTTGATCATGCTTTGTGATTTTACGGTTTTGTAGCATTCGAGACTATGTAGAGAAGTGTAGTGTTCGCTCATAATGAATCATTCGCCGCTCGCTCAGTGGCGTCCCTGTTCACAACGAGAAGTCAAGTGCCAAGATATGGCCAACACGAGAGAGGGGGGGCTGGAAGGAAACGCCTGGAGCTGAATGTTTTGGGAAAGGGTTTATTTGATATCAGAAATGTTTTCCTGATTAATTGTGAGGTTTTTTTTGTTTTAGTTTTTTGGTTAGCACTTCTGAATCAGACTTAATTAAGTGTTGCTAATGAGTTTTAGTATAATAGGGTGAATCTCAAAAAAAATTATGTGGGTCATGTTTCACTATAAAATCCAGGTGTGGGGGGGGGGGGGGGGGGTAATCTCTCTCTCTCTCTCTCTCTCTCTATATATATATATATATATATATAAAGTATTTTGCATGTTTTAAGACTTTTTGCATTGTGTTGGTGTAATGCAAAAAAATATATTTCATATAAATGCATTGCAATTAACATAATTCAAAAAAAGTTGTATTACTGCAATGTGGTGGGGGGACTATTGTCATTACTTTAGTGTAAAAAAATGTACACTTGCATTACTGTAATTAAAGGAAAATTCTGTTATGCAAAAAAAAAAATGCATACAATTTTTTTTTTTCTTACAATTGGCATAAAAATAATTAGATTCAGTCACAGTGTACACAATTTACATTATATAATGTAACATTTTTGAATTGCAGTAATGAGAATTCGGTGGAATGTGTTTAACTGAAAATATTCAAAATAATTAACAAATGATTCTGTTTGTGAAATATGGCTTTGGCATATTCCTGACGGTTTTTGTGAGATTCACCCAGTTGCGTTTGTTTTTATCGGTTTGTAGCAGTGAAATGTTCAAGCTACTGAACTAGCAGCTCAGATGATGTTTGGTTTTAGTACTAGACAGATTGATTGATATTTATTTTTTTCATCCAGACCTTGAAATAAAATGTGGTCTTTGAATGTCTCGTGTAATAAATGATGGTGAGAGGCAGTCTGTTTTTATTTTTATAGATAATGGCGGCTTGTTAAATGTGTTTGTGATGTTTTCATAATGTGATGTGGCATTAGAGCTGATTTTAAAACCTGTAATGAAAATGGAGTCCACTTGTTATTGACTAATCCGAGCGTCTGTTATTGCTCAAACACTGGTGTTCATGAGACTAAACTGAATTCATTTCTGTGCGGTTAAAAAAAAAAACGGTCAGGATATATTTAGTCACTATATCTTCAGAGAAATACAGGGGTTTCTTTTTTATATTTTGCTACTCTGATTAGTTAATTTTTAACTGCTCTATTTTTCTAATGTCTTCTATATGATAAAAAAAACTTTTTTTTTTTTTTAACTCGGTGGGTTACTTCAAATGTAGATATACCCTAACCACTAACTAACATCTTAGCTTTGTCCTGCTGTGTCAAAGGCAGTAAATGGTACAAAAGTCCAATTTGCACCTTATATTTAGGCAGCTAATTGTGGGAAACCGGTTGTACAGAATGAATTATTTATCCTTGATTCAATACAATTCTTGTGTGAAATAAAAGAAGAACATTGAAATCCAAGAGGTGACCCTTTTTTTTATATTTACAGCAAGGTCAGTTCAGTGACTCACACACACATTCCAGCTATGTTATTGTACCAGGAATGTTTCCTGTAATTTTTACTCTGAGTGAGGTTTGATTTTCAGACACATTGCACAGAACTAGCAAACAATTTAATCAGTACTGTTCAGAAATGCATATAGCTTACACAAAATGTATTTAGCAAAAATTAGCTGTTGTACAATATCAGCGCACATAAATGTCTCAATCACAAAGAAGTGACTTTGAGTTGAATGGAATCTCTTGCATAATGCACTTCCGAGAAGCCCCGCCCCTCTGGACAGGTCGAGCTAGTTCTACAATGGAGAAGGCGTGGCTCATTAATATTAATTACGTAATACAACTTACACAGTTGGCCTTGCTGATTGGCTGAGAATGTTAACTTTTTGGTCTTTTATATGAATAGTGATAGAGTGTAATATAAAACAAGGAGTAATATATATATATATACTGTAAGTCGCTTTGGATAAAAGCGTCTGCTAAATGCATAAATGTATTTATTTATTTTATATATATATATATATATATATATATATATATTAGTATCATATTACAGGTATTATAAAAAAAATAATTTATTTGGTTTAGAGGCAGACCGTTTCATTTTATGCATGTTACTTCTCTATTAAAAACAATAAGTATATAAGACACTTTTTCTTTTTAAAGACATTTTCTTAGCTAAACTTATCATTATATCAATTGCACATAGCTGTAAAATTAAGTTAGAAGATTAAAAAGCATGAAAATGTATATGGTTTGGCAGGACTATTTGATGTGTCATTAAAAAAAATTGAAATATATAATGATTATAATTATAATATACAAGATAAACATATTCTTAGAAAAAATTCAAATAAATATGTAAACTAAATTTCCCACATTTTATAAATAAATTCATGTCATTAATAAATATAAGAAATTTTTTTTGAAAACAAATGTAACTGTCATAATGTCATAAAAATTGAAAATTAAAGAAATACAAACATCTAAAAAAAACTAACAACAACAATCCCTCTGGATAAATAAATAAAACAAAATCAAATAATGTAAAAATAAATCCTAACAAACAAAAATATTATCACCTTCATATTTAACATATTACATGATAAAATTCAAATGACATGTGTCCCTTTTAGAAGGGCTAAATATTCTCTATAAAGTAAATAAATAAATATATAAATACACAAAAACAAAACTAGCAAATAAAAGATTATTACACAGGTCATGCCCACATTAAACTATATTTATACCCTGAGGATAAACCCTATAGATTTCAAATAAGTAAAATAAAGCAAAAAAAAAAAAAAAATTTAATTAATTAATATCACTATGTACTCCCTCTGCACCTCATTATTTTAAAAAAAATAATAATAATAAAATCGCCGTCTATATTAATATTCATGAACCAAAACTTTGCGATTGCAGGATTTATAATGAGGTGGGAGGGGTCTGCAATGACGCAGTCGCTCCCGCGCTCCGCTCGGTCTCTGTGCGCGCGCAGCCGGTAGAGGAGAGGACGGAGGCGACATCTTGCTACAACTTCACTAAAGTAAGAGTTTCTCCAACCTCACACAACTATTTCCTCGGTCTTCACGAACAGATTGGATCGTCATGCCACGTTTTCTTCACATGAGGACCTTAAATAACGTCTTAAATACTAAGTTTAGCGTTGTATCTATTGTAACGTCTGTCTCGAGAGCGCGGGACCGCTGACCTCTCCACAGAGAGAGAAAGGACAAAATACTATTTTATTTGCATGTCAGTGCCTAACCGTGGTTTATGTCGTCCCTCAGACATGTATCCGAGCACACTGACCCAGCTGGCCAGGGGGAACCCCTTCAGCGCCCCGTTGTTCACGCTTCAGAAAGCCGTTGAACCGGAGACTCCCGTCCAGAAGCGTAGGCTCGCCGCCGCCGCGACCGCCGGTAAGATCCCCTCAGAGCACAAAACAACTCATTATCATGCTTTACCTGCAGTTAAAATTAAGACAGGCACCCTTAACCATCGCGGTTTTTTTTATTATTGTATTAACGCTTGAAATGGATGATCAGGATTGGAAAGTGAACGGTGAATGAAAGTTAGCATTAGCACTATGCTACTAGCGGTAGTTCCCCTTGAGCTGTAGTTTAGATCATTAGGACGTTCCCTTTAAATGCTTTAGTCCTTTTAGTTCCTAAATTGATTACTTTCATAGGTTTGCGTTAAATAATGGTGTAGGTTTTTACATTCTAATGCACCATATTCGAGTAAATACTTGAAATATATCAATGTTATTAAGCTGGTCAAGGGACGCGATGTTCTTTATTTTAAGCGTCCTGTTCTGCACATGACCTGCTGTTCGCAATGAGGCGCGATCTGATTGGCTCTCTGGCGCAATAGCGCGTCCAGCGATCAAGAAGGCGCGTTCTGATTGGCTCTCAGGCTGAGGATTCCGGTGTACCTTGCCCAACATCTAATCGTAGTTTTTATTTTTTTATACATTTGCATTTAATAAATGCAAGTTTTTCCAGTGGTTCTACCTTTAGTGGTTAGTAAAAATGTGTGTAGAGTAAGATTTAGTAGAAACTTGGACTGGCACACATTTATAATAAAAGTGTTCGAATGTATGAGTATCAAATTTACAAAGTAACGTTAGTTGAAAATGTATGTAATGTATACAAAATGCTGAAAATTTATTTATAGTTGCAGACAGTTGCATACAAATCCATTATAATAATTGCTGATTTAAATATAGACTGAACTGAATTTTCATTGTCAGATTGTTTATATTAATGTTTTGTGTTACTGAAATTAATATAATGTCTCTTATGTTAAAACACATATTTGTAGTATTGATATATTACTTCACAATACTTTTTACATTTCTTATTTTCTTTTCAGATTAAAATAAACTGTATCGGTCTTCTAAATGTAATGGGATTGAGATTATAACCCTTGACAAACACGTCACATTGTCTGATAGAAGTTGAAAGGTCGTGCTTGAGGATCCATCATGGCAGATGTCTCAGATTTTGTTTATGAACATGATTGCGTGTTTCTCCTCAGAGGGAGACAGCTGTGAGTTCGGCTCACAGAAATACTTGCTCCTGTGTGGCTTCGGAGGCATCCTCAGCTGTGGGACCACACACACGGCTGTGGTGCCCCTCGACCTGGTCAAGTGCCGGATGCAGGTCCGTGTGTGTGTGTGTGTGTGTTAGCCGGAGTCACCCGAGTGTGTCCGTGTGAGCTGACCCCAGTGCAACCCCTCATCAGCATGTTAAGTGTTGTGATGCATGAGCATGTGTGTGTGTGTTCCCTCACGTCACAGAGTCGGCTGATAGCTGCGAGTTCGGCTCGGGGAAGTACTACGCCCTCTGCGGGTTCGGGGGCATCTTGAGCTGTGGTATTACACACACGGCCGTCGTGCCCCTCGACCTGGTCAAGTGCCGGCTCCAGGTCTGTACTCGCTTCCCTCCCCTTCATCAGCGTTAAATGAGATGACATCCGTGGCCGAAGGTCACAGACACTTCTGAAGTGATTCGACTAACCAGCTAAAATGTTTTTGTAATTGAGAACTCATGCAGTTAATAATGAATGATCTGTGATGCTCTGCCAGTGATGTCCTCCCAGTAACATTTGGTCTACTTTATGATTTATTAATCTTGTTTTGGAAATCCTGCATGTAAATGCCATTTTTATGTTCCTTCATGAGCTGCCGGTTCCTGCTGAAGTTCCTCTGTGATCGTTTGCTGACTGTCTTTGCAATAACCCAGTGCTGTGTTTAGGTGGATCCAGCTAAATACAAGAGCATCTTCAATGGGTTCTCGGTCACGATCAGAGAGGACGGCGTGCGCGGCTTGGCCAAAGGTTGGGCGCCCACCTTCATCGGATACTCCATGCAGGGGCTCTGCAAGTTCGGCTTCTACGAGGTGTTCAAGATCCTGTACGGTGACCTGCTGGGAGAGGTGAACGGATTCTAAATTGATGAAGTATTTAACAATGTGTGACTTCGTAATGTAACATTGTGATGATTAATTTACAGAAATGTAATTTTTGGCTCCAGGCAGTTGTACTTTTTTGGGTAGTTGAAATCAATTAATAGTAATTGACAATTAAATGGTTAAAAATAGTCAGATTGTTACCTTTTTTTAAGTTTAATTGTTGAAAGACTGTGTATATAGTATTTATATACAAATAATAAATTATATATATTATAAGTTAATTTTGTATCTTAAGTAAATTCATCATTTGAAAATATATATTAAATATAAATAGTCAAATGCTGTAATTAGAATATTTTATATATTTTAAGTGAACTATTCAAACTTAAATTGTTAAAATTATTGGATGCTTTGTAATACAGACCTTAGGTTGGATTCTTTTATAAAGAAGACTATCTGCAGATTATTGCAGAAGTGGAATCATTTCAAAATATTAAAGTATCAAAGTTTAAATTAACTGTTAAGAGAATGCACTGTACCATTTTTATTTTATATTAAATATTTTTCAAAATATTTTTGAATCCAATAAATTGCTATAAAATGAAAACCTTATGTCTAAAGTTATGTTCCAAATTTGAAGTTGATTTAAAAAAAAGGTTCCTGTGAAGTTTTATCTAGGGTGTTGTACCACAAACAGCCACCGGGTGACTGGATTTTTTTAAAATGCATTTTTCTGTCACAGATTTCTAAATATGAAATGTTGATGTTACTTCTATCACAAAATAGAAATCACTCAGACCTTTCCGACTATATGTATTTTTTTCAAGATTATAAAAAATATATATTCTAAAAGACCATAGTACATTTTGTAATATGACACCTGACTCCACCCAATAAGAGGAAGGAGACTGCCAGAAGATAACAAAGTACCATTTCCACAGTAACAAAATGTCCTCAAATGATAAGTAATTTATGAGTATTACTAAGATATGTGACAGAGAAAAAAAGATCGCCAACAGGCCCACCGGTGGCACTTAAGAGGTTAACGCATTATAATATAAACAATCATATACCATAACTATTTTAAGTTGTAATTTAACTTTTTATTATTTGTTATTTAATATTAGTATTTAAATACAAATAATACATTATAATTTTACATTTATTGTTTTATATTATTTGTAAATGTACATAATAGTAAAATCTATTTAACATAAAAAATAATTATTACAATTTTATATTACTAAAGTTTTTTTTAAGTGTATGTATCATTTTATATTTTAATTTATTTACACATTTAAATCCTAATTTAAATTTCTAGTAAAACATGTAATGCAATTAATTTTTAAACCGTATAAATTAAATATCAATAGAAAATTAGGACAAATAACTAACACACACACATATATATGTGCACCGTAGAGTTGCTCCACCGGCTGATTCTCTTGTTCTTCCTCTCCTCTCAGGAAAACGCATACTTGTGGAGAACCTCGCTGTATCTGGCTGCTTCTGCCAGCGCTGAGTTCTTCGCAGACATCGCTCTGGCCCCTATGGAGGCGTGTAAAGTGCGAATCCAGACTCAGCCGGGCTATGCCAACACCCTGAGAGAATGTGCCCCCAAGATGTACGCCGAGGAAGGACTCTGGGCGTGAGTGTCCTGTACTTCAGACTCACAGCAGCTCAACACGCTCCTTAGATCCACCTCTGGGGAGGTTCTCCGCTCCGGTTCTGTTGTGTTCTCTCTCTGGGAGCAGCAGGATCCACCCGGAGGCTCCCAGCAGCTTCACTGCTGTACAGTTGGAGGTGCTTGAGTCATTGGCGTGTGAGATCAGTCCACCTGCTTACCCAGAATCCTCTCTGCCCTGATCCTTCACAGGAAAACACCAGGGCAGAACAGCTGGAGAGCAGACAAACTATATACAAGTAGGCCCTTAACCCTGACCTGTGTGTGTGTGTGTGTTTGTGTGTGGCTCTTCTGGCAGGTTCTACAAAGGTGTGGTTCCTCTGTGGATGAGACAGATCCCCTACACCATGATGAAGTTCGCCTGCTTCGAGCGCACCGTAGAGCTGCTCTACAAGCACGTGGTGCCCAAACCCCGCAGCGAATGCTCCAAACCCGAACAGCTGGTCGTCACCTTCGTCGCTGGTTACATCGGTGAGCCCCATTATTATTGCTTATTTAAATAAAATAATATATAATCAATGATGTAAAACAGAATATAATTTAGTTTAATTATTTTTTTTAATCAATATTCTTAATAATAATAAATAAAATGTATTGTTTTACATTTTATAACAATGAATATAAAAACAATAATAACAACAGTTATATTATTTATAATAATTATAATATTTTATTTAATGTAAAACTTGTTAAATATATATTTTTTTCAACTAATATAATTTAATAAATATTGATTTATATATATATATATATATATATATTTTTTTTTTTTTTTTAGCATGACGCGTTTGTTTGACAGTGTTTAAGGATTATTGATAAACTACTGTCGTTTGATTTGTATTATTTATATTTGTTTATTTGTATTAGTTAAATCATGTCTGAATTTATTATGTCTGTATAGGTCTTTTATTAAGTTTTAGTTTGTTATTGGAGTTATTTTAAAATGTCAACAAACTAAATGTAAATGAAATAATATATTTTGAATTTATAAACGTGTGTGTTTTTCAGTGTTTGGTTATTTTTTTTGGTTATTATCATTAATATTTAAAATAGTTTTTAGATTAATTTTTTGTTCTTCATTTAAATGTTAAGTTTTGAAACTGTTGTATGCATTTCTCTATTATATCTAATTTATTTTTAAAATGTCTATAGGTAGTATTTATAAAGTGTTATGTTTTGGATCTGTTTTTAGTTTTTTTTACTACTATTGATTGCTTCTGTTGTCACTTTGGTTAAAAGCATCTGCTAAATGACTAAATGTTTTGATTATTGATATTATTATTTTACCATATACATTTGAAATGGTATTACTCTATATTATTAATATAATCATTAATGTTATAATTTATAAAAGTATACACTATTATTTTTTATTTATTAATCATATCACCAGTTTAAAAAAAATGCTTATTTTATTTATTATTTTTGAACGTTTTACATTTATTTTTATTTTTATTTTCCTATTTACTTATTCTGTATTAATATAAAAATTATCATTAATATTATAATCAAATTTAAAACCATTTCTTTTTTATTTTATTTATTAATCATTTGTCACCATATTAAAAAATGCTCATTTCATTTATATCATTTTAAGAAATTTATGAAATAAAAACATTTATTATTAATTTATCATATTAATTTCATTATCATGTTTAAAGTGTGTCTGTGTGTGTATGTGTATAGAAATGTGTATATATATATGTGTGTGTGTGTTTTATATATAAGTAATTAATAAATTACACAAATACATACACACACACATATATATATATATATATATATATATATATATATATATATATATATATATATATATATATATATATATACACATACATACACGGAGGGTGTTCAATATAAAATGTTTGTAGTTTTAGGTAACTTTGAGAACCCTTAAAAGGTGTGTTAGGGTTAGGTGCAATTTGTGCATGTTTTACATTTATCAGCACTACACTTTTACAGATCTGGGTTGTTTAAATCAAAGTTGTGATGCATGTTGTCTTGTGTCCTGCAGCTGGTGTGTTCTGTGCCATCGTGTCTCACCCTGCTGACTCCGTCGTGTCCGTGTTGAACAAAGAGAAGGGAAGCACAGCTGTGCAAGTGCTCAAGAAGCTTGGACCAAAGGGTGAGACTTGAATCTCAGTTCACTGTGTTTTACAACACGCTCCTTAGATCCACCTCTGGGGACGTTCTCCGGTTCTGTTGTGTTCTCTCTCTGGGAGCAGCAGGATCCACCCGGAGACTCCCAGCAGCTTCACTGCTGTACAGTTGGAGGTGCTTGAGTCATTGGCGTGTGAGATCAGTCTACCTGCTTACCCAGAATCCTCTCTGCCCTGATCCTTCACAGGAAAACACCAGGGCAGAACAGCTGGAGAGCAGACAAACTATATAAAATGTTTTCGTCTATTCAAAATGGATCTTACAAATCAACCTTTGTTGTGTATTCTCAGGTGTGTGGAAGGGACTCGTCGCCCGTATAATCATGATCGGTACCCTGACGGCCCTGCAGTGGTTCATCTACGACTCGGTGAAGGTCTACTTCCGCCTGCCCCGCCCTCCTCCCCCTGAGATGCCCGAGTCCCTCAAAAAGAAGCTCGGCCTCATCGAGTAAACAGCCTAATTTCCCCTCGACTCAGCCGAGCACCTCCTGTTTCCTGTATTTAACTCTGTCCTGAGCCCCGCCCACCTCTGACATCATGACGGTGAAGGGTAAACACTCCCCCTTCTCTGAGGAGATCCATGTCTAAATAGTCTGTGTACAAATGTTTATGGCTTGAATGAATGCCGTCCGGTTTTAACCAGTATAATAAAAAGCTACCTGGATATTATACACAAGAAAAGTGGTTCGTCTCTTATTTCGGTGTGTTCTCAAAGCTTGGACTCATTTATTTTGGACACATATTTACAGCTTTTGATGTTAACATTTTTAGGCAGATGTTGCAGTAAGTGTCTGTGGCCAGTAGAGGCTCTGCTCCCCTCCTTATTTTGAAGGCACCAGTTGTTTTAACTGTATAAAATCATTTATAATGCAGCTTGATGTTGCAAACTGGTATTTATTTTCTTATTAGTTAATTAACAGGACATATCATCTACTTTACATAACATATCGGTTCTTTACATTTGAATTTGTCAAATAACATTTTACAGCATCGAGTCACAAATTAATAAAATGAGTTATCTATAGACGTATTTATAGACACAACTCTTTAAAGATTTTTAACTAACACTATAGAAATAGTGCTAGTCATAAGTCTTTGATATTTAATGTATTTAGTAAACACCGTTTTGTTGTAACATGCCTTCGTTTTTGGAAATCTGGTGTATTAAAATAGACTTGTTATTAATTTAATAAAAGATGCGCTATCAGAACCTGCTCTGAAGTCTCGATTTGAATCAAATGATTCGCGATCCGATTGGAGCGCTTCGGTGAAAAGTGAATCATTTTGCGACTCAATGGTAAACATTCGGAGTTTTCTCCCATCATTATCGTACTTTTTGAAAATCAAAGTGATGTCGAAATACTCAAATGAATGGCTGCTTTGATCTGTTTATTTATTTTTCCTAGTGAATCGATTAAACGTAATGATCGAAGTCACCAGTTTGAATCAATCGCAGCGATTCAAGCGTAAATGACTCAATTGATTCAGTTTGTCGATAGCTCGGTTTTCTACAGTAAGTTTCAGAATTATTGCTAGGGGACAGTTTAGTAGCGTCCCAATTTAATTCCACACCCTTGAGGTAATGACACACAGTATTATGATTATAATTTTTTTTATTTTTATTGAAGTTATTTGTCTTGTTGAGTAGTAGCCTAGGCCTACAATCGCTTATTCGGGACCGTACTAAATAAAACATGCAATTTCCGACGTTTCCTATCAGATGTCAAACGGACGTTTAAAAGATGTTTATGATTTATAATGTTGACATCTTAAAGACGTCTATCAGATGTTTGCACACCGCAGATGAAGCGACCAGACGTGCAGTGGATTACAGTGACCTCATCATCTCAGTCTGCCGGAAGCTGGCACCAGAGATGGCAGTCTAATTCACTGCAGTGCCCCATATAGCCGACAACAACAGCCTGCCATGCTCGTCTCGTGCTGGTGTCTCTATCTGGGAGCCCAAAGCCTCTACAGACACGGTAAGACTGAGAGTGTTTGCTGAAAATGTGCATTGATTGGACACGAGAGGAATAGTGTCAGAGTGCATGTGTTTGTGCACCTCTCTGGAGGAGTGTCCTGTAAGTGACCTTGATCTAAACACACCAGCACCAGCAGGAGCAGTAGCATATAAACTGAAGCAGGTTCATGCATTACAGCAGCTTTCATCTGATTCTTGTGTGATTGACTGAGGAGCATCTGACTGAGGTGAGATCCTCCTGCAGCTATGTTTCTAATAATAGGTTCTTTAGGTTGAGGTATGCTCTAAACTAAGGACAGCTTTGGGAATGGTTTGCTCGGTGATGTTTTGGTTATAAACAGGACTGGACGGGTTTTTTGGGCAAAGCTTCATTCTAATCTTCTGTTGGGATTTGCTTGCTGCATCACATAGTAGTCTTTTATTAGCCTTGCAAATTGGAAAAAAATAAATAAATTATAATAATAATTAATCTGACAAAAAAACACTTAGCATTTTTTTTCTTTCCAGAAGAATGTATAGTACATTGTAGTATACAAATGCATTTATATATATATATATATATATATATATATATATATATATATATATATATATATAAATATAAATGTGTTATATATAAGTAATTAATAAATTACACAAATATATATATATATATATATATATATATATATATATATATATATATATATATATATATTCCAATTAATTATTTTAATTAACGGAGGTGTTCAATATAAAATGTTTGTAGTTTTAGTTAATTTTGAGAACCCTTAAAAGGTGAACTCTTGTGAGAATTTGCTGAGGAACACATGAGCTCATGGTGACATCTCTGACGCTTGATTCAGACTTTGGTATCTCGGTAAATCTGAGCACAGTTTGAGTTATTGTAGAGATCTTTAAAAGAGACCCAGGTGAGATACAGCAAAAAGATTCATAGTCATTGCATTGCTGCCTGGGAGAAATAAACCAGATGTTAGGTTGAGTTTCTATGGGGTGTCTGATGTTCCTCTTCCTCTTCCTCTGTAGTGTTGAGTATGGCGTCGGTCGTGCAGAAGCTCATCACTCCTCTGTTCAGCGGGACGCTGGAGCCGCCGAGGAACAAAGTGACGGTGGTTGGTGTGGGACAGGTGGGGATGGCCTGCGCCGTCAGCGTCCTGCTGCGGGTACGACTCTCTCCTCCTCCAGTTATTGATGCTGACAGGCTCAGACTGTGCTTATCCTTCACCAACACACTCTGGACTTTGAGAAGCACAAACATATTGCTCAGTCTCTATTGATTGAACACGGGGTTACGAACACTGTTTACTGATGATGTCAGCGGGTCATGCTCCAGTGTTTGTCTGCGCTTGACTTTAATCAGACTAAAGGTGAACCACCACAGGCTGAGAAATATCAGACGAGTCCGGGGGAAAGTGTTTATCTCCAGAATTAAAGATATAATGTAAATAAGAGAAACAGCAGATTTAGTTTGATACAACTCTTCTATGAAAAACATGTTTTCAGTTATCATTTGATTTAATTAGTAGTAGTTATAGTAGTAGGATAGTATCTCTATATTGATAATATTTTATTTGTGTTTTAATGTATTATTATTATTATTATTGATATTTACATATCGTTAGTAGTAGTATTTGTTATTTATATTTTTTATTCGTTGATGCTGTGATTTCATATTGTTATTATTAAGAGTATTAATTTGATTTCTTTCGATTTTTTAAAAAAATATTTTAATTATTATTCGAAGTAGTATTTTTTATATTTCCTCACTTATTATTTGTATTATTACATTTTAAATAATTTAAATTTTTGTTATCATTCATGTCATTGTTTTAACTATGTGTTATTTATTATTAATTAAAAATATATATTTTATATTATTATTATTAACGTTTTCATAATTTTATTATTAATATTATTACTATTAGAGGCATTAGTATTAAACTTTTTTTTCATATTAATTTTATTTGTAGTATTTATATTTTTCAAATTATTATTATTATTAATATTTATATTTTTCATATTGTTTTAGTAGTAGTAGTTTTTCTACAGTTTCATTTATTACTAATGTTTCTTATTTTTTTCATACTTTTTTAGTAGTAGTAATATATAGTTTTCATATTATTATTATTATTATTATTATTATTATTATTATTATTTATTAGCAACATTATTTCAATTTTTCATATTTTTATTTGTATAATTAGTATTAATTTTTTCATATTTATTTTTATTTGTCAAAAAAAAAACCTGAGTATTGCATCAGTCCAAAAATACGTCATGACGAGGAAAAAAATGTATATAAGTCTCACTGGACGAAAAGTCGCATTAATTTATAGCATATACAATATATATAATATATAAAATATACAAGAACCAAGAAAAAAGCATTACCATCTACAGCCACAAGAGGGCGCTCTATGTCTTCAGTGTAGACTACAGCAGCACTGAGCAGCATAGAGCGCCCTCTCGTGGCTGGAGATGGTAATGTTTTCTCTTGGTTCATGTCAAATTAATTTGGATAAATAAGTCGCACCTGACTATAAATCGCAGGACCAGCCAAACTATGAAAAAAAGTGCGACTTATACTCCGGAAAATAAGGTAAGTAGATAGTAGTGTGTAGACGTGATGAATGTTCCTGTCTGCTGCAGGATCTGGCCGATGAGCTTGCGCTGGTGGACGTCGTAGAAGACAAACTCAAGGGCGAGATGATGGACTTACAGCACGGAAGCCTTTTCCTAAAGACACCCAAGATCGTCTCCGGCAAAGGTAGCGCTCTCCTCCTCAGAGACTCTTTCTCAGTGGCCCAAACCTCCTGAACGTCTGGTCCTGTCCTGTAGATTACTCTGTGACGGCGAACTCTCGGGTCGTGGTGGTGACGGCAGGCGTGCGTCAGCAGGAGGGCGAGAGCAGACTGAATCTGGTGCAGAGAAACGTCAACATCTTCAAACACATCATCCCGCAGATCGTCAGATACAGTCCCAACTGCATCCTCATCGTCGTGTCCAACCCAGGTGCCCATGAGCACACACCATCGTACATCTCACTCTTTATTTGCTTATAACACACAGTTCTTCTGCACACATAGTGGATGTTTTGACCTATGTGACCTGGAAGCTGAGCGGTCTGCCCAAACACCGCGTCATCGGCAGCGGGACCAACCTGGACTCGGCTCGCTTCCGGTATTTGATGGCTGAGAGGATGGGCATCCATCCCAGCAGCTTCAACGGATGGATTCTGGGAGAACACGGCGACTCCAGCGGTGAGACAAAAATATATCATGCAATATAACTTATAAAATTAATAATTAATAATAAAATGTATTAAAAACAATACATAAAAATAAAAATAATTTAAATATTTATTTTATTAAAATATAAATAATTGTAATTAATATATGACATAATAAAATAAAATTTTAAGAAGTAATACAATAATTATTTGATATATATATATATATATATATATATAATTTATTTATTATTAAAATTAATACATTGTTTCAATAATGAATAATTAATTATGTAAATATAATTATATACATTACAGAATTAAAAATAAATTTATTTTACTTAGCAATTTTTAAATGTAAGCATGATTAAATTATATACATTTAAATAAGTAATAACATATATTTAATAAATTACAATTTTTTTAAAATAATTATGTATTATTAAAATACATATAAATATACAATAGACATACATTAATATATTACATAAATGTATAAAATGGTTATCAAAATAATGATTTTTCATATTTATTATTACAATAAAATAAAACAAATTAGGTTTATTGTGTAAATATTAAATTAAATTATTTAAATATAACAATAATAAATTATAGGCAAATAATTAATAAAAATTAAATTATTCCTCACATTATTAAAATAATTACATTCATAAAATTATAATTATTAATAATGAATCTATTAAAACTTCAGAATGTTATTTTTATTTTAGATTTCTATAAATATAAATTCAATTACATTTATTAAATATAAACATAAATATAAAAAATTAGTGCAGTCAAATGATTAAATCGTGATTAATCGCATCCAAAATAAGTGTTTGTTTACATTGTGTACTGAGTATATTTATTATGTATATATAAATACACACAAATACAGTATATATTTAGCAAATATTTACATGTACAGCATATACATTTATATTATATATAAATATATTCATGTAATATATAAACTCAACAGATTTCTCTTAAATAGATGCATGCATGTTTGTATTTATATATACATAATAAATATACACAGTACTTTCATTTTGGATGCGATTAATCGTTTGACAGCACTAAAAATATATATACAAACACAACTTTGAGTTAGTTTTTTTTTCATTCAACCATTCATGGTCTCTCTGTGTGTGTGTGTGTGTGTGTGTGTGTGTGTATCTCAGTTCCTGTTTGGAGTGGTGCAAATGTAGCCGGAGTCAGTCTGCAGAAACTCAATCCAGATATCGGCAAAGACACGGACAAAGAGAACTGGAAAGAAACACACAAAAAGGTCGTGGACAGGTACAGGACAGTTATATCATGCAGTTTATTAAATATTGTGTGTTTGAAACACATTACACATTTGAAGCAGTAGGCTACATTGACACATGACTTGACTATAAAGCTTGATTAATTCAGCGTGGTGTTTAGTTATCAGTTTTATCAGCTATTCTGCCAGAAGTGCTAGCATGTGTGTGTTCCCTGCAGCGCTTATGAGGTGATCCGACTCAAGGGCTACACAAACTGGGCGATCGGTCTGAGTGTGGCCGACCTGACAGAGAGTCTCATGAAGAACCTCAACCGAGTCCATCCCGTGTCCACCATGGTGAAGGTCAGGACCATCATTACACTCTACTGCTCACATGTTTGCGCTCCGCTACATTTAGTTCTTCCAGTAACTGATACATTTGTTGCATTGAGTTGCTCAAAAGTGACAGTTGAGACATTTAGAATGTTACAAAAGATGTGGGTTTAAATGAATACTGTTCGTTGCAACATTATATTCATCAAAGAATCCTGGAACAGCTTTAAACAGTAGGCTTTCAAGTATAGAGTAGCAATCTTGAAACCCAACACAATTCATAATTAAGATGTATAACGCTGACTGAAGGAGAAGATGAATGTGTTTCAGGGGATGTATGGCATCGGTGACGAGGTGTACCTGAGCCTGCCGTGTGTGTTGAACAGCGCTGGAGTGGGCAGCGTGGTCAACATGACCCTGACCGGCGACGAGATTTCACAGCTGAAGAAGAGCGCGGACATGCTGTGGCACATCCAGAAAGACCTGAAAGACCTGTAATGCTAACTCACAGCCAATGCTAGTATTCACCGCTTCCAGTGTCATGAAATGTGATTTGATGAACATGTGCTCATCCTCAGGTCATCTGAGATTAGGATGAGTTTGTTTCTTCAGCAGATTTGGAGAAATGTAGCATTGCATCACTTGCTCACCAATGGATGTGAATGGGTGCCGTCAGAATGAGAGTCCAAACAACTGATAAAAACATCCAATACAAATACGCAGCTTTTCACTTCTCAAGACATTAACTGGAATATTGTGATGTCTTTATCAGCTGTTTGGACTCTCATTCTGACGGCACCCATTCACATCCATTGGTGAGCAAGTGATGCAATGCTACACTTCTCCAAATCTGCTGAACAAACAAACTCATCTACATCTTGGATGGTCTGAGAGTGAGCACATGTTCAGAAAAGTTTCATTTTAGGATGAACGTTTGCTTTAGAATAATTATATAAACACATGATTGTCAAATTAGCACTTTGTGAAAACAGATCTTGGAGTCTGATGGTGAAATATAGCTAATATTATACATTAGAAAATCAAACGTTTGGGCACACTTAAATGAAAAGATGATTTGTGATCTTAAAAACCCCTTTTAATAAAAAAAAAAAATTATATCGAAATTGTGCCAACATATAAATTATCTAGCAATACGATTAAAAAAAATAAATGCATTGGAGCAAATTAGTCAGAAAAAAAAGAAATCAAGCTTTGAAATCATATTACATGTTCAAGTGTTTTAAAGCATCTCATGGTGCACCTCATTAAAGTCCAGAATGGTCAGAGTCTAGACAAAGAAGAAATGTGTCTTTGTTTTTAAGTTTTAATCAGTAAATGTGAAAGAGATTCATGAAGAAGTTTATAAAGAAGCTGCGTCCAAATGTTTGATTGACACTGTTACACTTCCTGTTGGTTACAGGAACTAGTCAATGTACTCACTAAATGTCGAATAAAAGAGCAAAGTGTAAACCAAATGCTAGCAATATATACAACTGTTGTGTAATATTTGCAATGAGTGCTTATAAAAGACTTTAAATGACCGTAAAGGATATAATCCATTTATTAAACAGGTCCGTAAAAATGTACATTAGTCTCACATTTGAAGTATTTACAAATTCTTAAACAAGTCAGTCATGTATTATAACATGTCACAGGTTTGGTGAAGAGATGATGAAACAGTCTCCGCTCCTCTAGGTGGAGCTCTTGAGGGAAAACTCCTAATTAGATTTTGACAAATAAAAGAGCAAAACAGAACAGTTGGCGTGTAAAAGCATGATTAAAAACAAAACAGAAACGATTTCATTCAGAACCCAGTGATTCCTTTCAGTTGTGGTTCGTTCAATTGATCCGCCCATCTTGTGGTCATTTAGGGGTTAAGTGGTCCCTGTCGCCCCCTACAGGGGGAGACGTGTGATGCAGTAACAAAAACAGTGCCTGACTTGGTTTGGTAAGCAGTCCCAGAAAAAAAAAACACCTGAACGTCTTCACAGGTAAAGTATCAAAAGTCGTTCAGAAATGTTTTCCAGCAAGACGCCGAACCAGAAGCACTATTATTACAAATATAAATATGAGCCATTCATAGAAAACTACAAGAAAGTACTAAAGTGTTGACCGTTATACCATGGTGTTGCTCTCGCCGACTTTATCCACCAACTAAAAGAGAAACAGAACAACATTACTATAGTCATGTGTCACCTACGCAAGCAAAAAAAACACCAAGCTAGTGATAAAATAATCAGCAGACTGTGGTTAACTTACTCCGCTGATACCAGGAAGATTCAGTAAATATCCAAGAACAGGCACCCTCCTAATGAAGCCAACCGCTACTGGGAAAAAGCCCCTGAAAACAGATGGACACCAAATTATAATCAAGGAATATTAAAGCTAATACGAAACGAATAAGGTGGATACCTACTAACCTCTACCAGTAATAAAAAACATGTCTTATATGAGCATGCATGGAGTTTATATCTGTTGTTTTGAAATCAATAGTTTTAAAATAGTGTTAAATGATTGCTACTCGTATCAAACAACAGCAGAAACTATAACATGGTTATTTATAGGGTTTAGAGATTACCAACACAGACGCTGTTTTGTGAACTTAAGTCACAGAAAATGTGATATGCAGACTATGTTGATTCTTGTTTTATTACAAGTGCTTCACTTTCTGCTTTTGCTTGCAAACCATTCGGTTCCGGGTTCAATTGTTGTGATTTCAAGCTACTTGTGCATATTGTTGGTTTAAGTAAAATAAAACTCTTTATGGTAATGCAAAACCAACCTAAAGATCTCAGCAGGGGTTATATTTCGTGATAAAAAAGAACAACTCACCGGAAAAGGAGAAAAAATCCGTAGACTTCGAGAACGACGCCTACAATCGGCCATCCGATGAGCACCACTAAAACACCTCCCAGAAAGAAACCGGTGGCTTTTATTTTATGCCGCTGGAAGAAGAACCTGAACGTCCGTTCCAGTCCGATGACGAACGAGAGACCCGCGACGAACAAGATCTGCAAACACAAAAACACATCCAGGTTCAGTTAATCACCTAACACAAATCTGAACGTTTACGTCACATTTTGGTTCTTTCAAACAACTGTTTCTGTGTTAAAGCAAACACTCACATTTCCTATGGCCAAGAGCGCTTTATCAAAGAAAAGAATCATTCCGAAGAAGAGGAAAAAGACGCCGAAGCCCGTCAGCCCCATCCCGATCTCTGTAAAAAACAGCTTTTATCAGTTCTGCATTACAAACGTAAGTGAAGATCATGTTCCATGATCATATTTAGTAAATTTCCTACCATAAATATAACAAAACTTCATTTTTGATTAGTAACATGCATTGCTAAGAATTCATTTAAGGTGATTTCTCAGTATTTAGATTTTTTTGCACCCTCAAAATTCCAGATTTTCAAATAGTGTCTTATAATAACAAACCATACATCAATGGAAAGATGATTCATTCAGTTTTTAGATGATGCATAAATCTCAATTTCACAAAATTGACACTTAAGATTTGTGGTCCACACAGTCACAATATTGCAGTGTTTGATTATCATATTCCATGGTCTTTGCATTGGACTCCACAGCACTTCAGTAAATATCATTTTATAATCATAGATAGATAGATAACATATTTTTAAACTATAATACTGATCGAGGGTACATTAACATAATGGAAGTGGTATTTTAATGGGATCACAATTATTCTAATAATAGATGACATAGTTTCACTATAGCAGTGATTTGATTGTTCTGTAAGAGGCCATGCCGTGTATCCTCATTCATTTCCATTCATCCCTTCCTCACCATTTCAGCTTTGAAGCAGTATTTTTAACATTTATATCTGAACAAACAACATTAACACAAGCAGATATGATGTAAAATTTACTTACTTTGTGAGTCCGTTAACGAAATCATGTTTGTGCTGTTTATCAGATGGTTTACTGAATGATGTGTGAAACTGTTGTGTGTGTGTGAGAGATCGCCACGACACCGGAAACACGTAGAAATATTTTAAACGTCTGAAATGACGCTGGGACGCGGTGACATAAATTCAGATAACGTTTATTATTATTCTTTTTACTTTTTTATTTAAAAGCTATATTATTATCACTGCTTCCTCTCGCAATTATAATACTCTCACGCAAATGCTGAGTTAGTTTGAATGAACCTAGTCGCTTTTGGTTGCGTTTCTGGGAACTGTAGTTTTCAGTACTGTCCGCATACATTCTGATTTAGAGCCAAAAAACTACAAATCCCAACAGGCGCAGTAGGAAGCAGGAAGACCTGTGTATAGCTGGGAGACTTTCATTGAAGTATCACTAGTTCACTAGTGCTGGAACGTTTAGACATTTATAATTCACAATGCCAACATCCGGATTAGTTTAAAACTTAAATAATTATAAATTTAGACTTTGACAATGAATACGTTATTCGCGATCGCTTTAGTTTTCGTTGGTTGCTGCAGCAATGTTGTGTTTTTGGAACTTTTGGTTAGGTGAGTTTCATTTCTCTCATCATGTATGATCTTTTTTTTCATATTTGAGTTTGTATTCACTGCATTTGAACTTCTTATATGCTGCTATTTCTTGCTTCTTTAAATTCAATGTGTTACAGGGATTTCCCAGGATGTGGGAATATTGTCACATTTGCTCAGTTTGCCTTTATTGCACTTGAAGGGTTCATCTTTGAGACAAACTTTGGACGCAAAAAGCCACACATACCCCTCAGGTTAATAATATGTTAATATTGTACTCGCATGCATGTATTTTAATGATAACAGGCTTGTCAGAACAATGTAAATGTCATTGATTATAACAGTCCCATCATGTTATGCATTCGTTCATTCATTCTTTTTTCAATAAATAAATGCATAATTATATTATATAATGCATAATAATTACTCAAACAACCTGTTTTTACTTGTTGAACGAGGTAAAAGGCAGTGATTGATTATTATATTATTACAGGTGAGAGTTGAACGTTTTGCTTTGTCACAGTGACATGGTGTGTCAGTCAACAATATTAATTCGATTTAATAAATAATTTGCTTTAACAACTTGATATGATATATAAACAAGATTATTATATAAAATATTCTGTGGGATGCACCAGGTATGTCAAAAGTAATCAAAAAGTAGTCAGATTATATTACATAAAAAGCATAATGTAGTAGAGTGCATTACTAATTATAATTGTTGTCATATCATTTGAAATCAGTACAATTTGTAAGTAATCCATTAAGTATTTCTCATATATATGCATTGCATTATTTCAATTTAATTTTTTCCCTCCTACCTATGAGAATTTCATGACTTTTAATGCATTTCTGTCTTTGCAGTAACTATGTGATCATGGTGACCATGTTCTTCACCGTCAGCGTGATCAATAACTACGCCCTGAACTTTAACATCGCTATGCCTCTGCACATGATCTTCAGATCGGTGAGTTGCATTTATTTAATTGCTTTAAATCTGTGTCTTATAGATCTCTGTAACTTCTTATTTTGATCACAGGGATCTTTAATCGCAAACATGATCCTCGGTATTGTCATCTTGAAGAAAAGGTAGGCTGAAGATCATGCACAATTCATTGCTTTTTTTTGTGCATATTATTCAGGCACGTTATTACTTGCAGATATTCGGCGAGTAAATATCTTTCCATTGTGCTGGTGTCTGTGGGCATTTTCATCTGCACTATTATGTCAGCCAAACAAGTGGTGAGTCACTCCAGTGATAGTTTGTTATTAAAAGACATAATGTACTTTATTGCACATTTATCTGAACCTAATACATCAGGTTTGATCTTTATGCAGAATGCTGAGAAAGGGGCCACAGAGGAAGATGGTTTTTATGCCTTCATGCATTGGCTTCTGGGTAATATTCTCCACATTCACACTCAGACAATGCTTGCATTTAAGAGTTGCATTTGCAAACTGTATAAAATATACTACCATTTAAAAATTAAATTAGTTTGTGAATTGGCGTTAATAACAATATGCATCATTGCATTATTATTAATGGTTGCATGCTGCATACTGTAGTATAAATTACTAATGTACAAAAGTTTGAGGTCAGTTTTTTTTTTTAAAGGAAATTAATACTTTTATTTAGCAGGTAAGACATTTATAATTTGAATTAAGATTTAAGATTTGAATTTGAATTTGAAATAAATGCTGTTCTTTTGAACTTTCTGTTTATCGAAGAATCCTAAAAAAACTAAACATATCACGGTTTACGCTCGGATATGAAGCAGCACAACTGTTTTCAACACTGATGATAATCAGAAATGTTTCTTGAGCAGCATATCATCATGATTTCTGAAGATCATGTGACACTGAAGACTGGAGGAATGATGCTGAAAATACAGTGGAGCATCACAATTTTAAAATGTAGTAAAACGCATAGCAAAAGTATGAAATATTATTACAGATTTTACTGTATTTTACTTTTATTATTAAATAAATACAGCTTTGATTAGCACAAGAGGCTCAGAAATATAAAAAATCATACCAACCACAAACTTTTGAACAATAGTGTACTTATTGCAAACTGCTGAATTAGTATCAGTAGTTCTGAAGACATGTACGTATATGTGGTTAGTTATTCTGCATCATATTTGACTGCATTAATGCTGTGGTGTTTCAGGTATCGCCATGCTGACGTTTGCCTTGCTGATGTCTGCGAGAATGGGCATTTTCCAGGAAACTCTGTACAAGGAGTATGGCAAACACTCCAAGGAGGCTCTGTTTTACAATGTGAGTCCCTAACTGAACATACAGAGGAATGCCAAAGTTTGGGAACCCCTTGCACAATCTGAGAATATTTGTTTTACAAAGTAAGAGAGATCATACAAAATGCATGTTATTTTTTTATTTCAGTACTGCCCTGAGTAAGATATTTAAGAGGTTTACATTTTTTTTTTAAATGTCGCCATTCAAAAGTTTGTGAACCCTTGGTTATGTGGTTACCTGATGATCCACGTCTGTCTTTCTGTTTTGTGATGGTTGTGCATGAGTCCCTTGTTTGTTCTGAACAGTTAAACTGAGAACTGTTCTTCAGGAAAATCCTCCAGCTCCTGCAGACAAACTTTTGAATGTGAATATAAAAAACAAATAACATGCATTTTGTATGATCTCACTTATTTTGTTTCATTCACATTTTCACAGATTCTGCAAGGGGTTCCCAAATTTTCTCTTGCCACTGTATGATGCTGTATTCAAGTGTGCAACATTGGTATTGAGAGGGATTTTTCTGCCCTGTTTCAGCACTTTCTGCCATTACCAGGATTCCTTCTGCTGTCAACAGACATCTACAAACACGCCGTGCTCTTCAGCCAGAGCTGTGAGTCCCATTCTGTTGGGACTAATACAGTAAATTAGCCAGCACCACTCAAATGTTTGGGGTCGGTAAGAGTTTAAAATGTTTTTTAAAGAATGCTCACCAAAGAAGCGTTTATTGGATCAACAATACGATATTAAAACAGGAGTATTATGAAATATTATTACAATTTAAATCGCAATTAATTATTAATTGCAATGATACAGATCATATTTTGATGAATAGAAAGTTCAAACAAGCAGAATTTATTTGAAATAGAAATCTTTTGATCACTTCTGATCAATTTAATGCAACCTTATTGAATTGAAATGCTGATTTCTTTCAAAACCCCAAATGTTTGAATGGTGTATGTGTGCCTTGAAAAGTCTTACTTTGAAATGACAAACCAGTGACTTTCTCTCAAAGCTCCAGTGGAAGTGCCTCTGATTGGTCTGTCTTTGCCTGTCTTGTGGTTTTACCTACTGATGAACATCATCACCCAGTATCCTTTCATATTTCTCATTTTCTTTATAGGCTTTTATTGGATAGAACTGTAGAAAGCCATGGTGAGAAATCTGTCTACAGTCATTATGTTTCATTGGATACTTTATCCTTAGCCTGATATTTCAGATATGTTTGCATCCGCGGCGTGTTCTTTCTGACCACAGAGTGTGCGTCGCTCACAGTTACACTAGTAGTGACGCTTCGCAAATTCCTGAGTCTCATTATTTCCATCCTGTACTTCAACAATCCCTTCACAGCCTGGCACTGGTTCGGCACGGCCGTGGTGTTCCTGGGAACGCTGCTCTACACGGAAGTGTGGTCAAGTGTTCGTGCAGCAATGAAAGGAGAGAAAGTTGACAAGAAGGCAGAGTAAATTATGGAAGAACATTTCATTATTAAATCATGTAATAAAATAAAAAAAAGGTAATTGTGACTTTTATCTCAAAGTTCTGACTTTTTTTTCCCAACTCTGAGTTTATGTCTTGCAATTGTGACAAACGACTAAATTCAGAATTCTGAAAAAATTTAAGATTTCAAGATTCAAACTCAGAATTCTGAGAAAAAAAACATCAGAATTTCAAGATTAAAACTCAGAATTCTGAAAAAACGTCAGAATTTCAAGATTCAAACGTCAGAATTCTGAAAAAAAACCGTCAGAATTTCAAGATTCAAACTCAGAATTCTGAGAACTAAAACGGCATAATTTCAAGATTCAAACTCAAAATTCTGAGAAATAAAACAGCATCATTTCAAGATTCAAACTCATAATTCTGACAAATAAAACGGCATCATTTCAAGATTCAAACTCAGAATTCTGAGAACTAAAACGGCATAATTTCAAGATTCAAACTCAAAATTCTGAGAAATAAAACAGCATCATTTCAAGATTCAAACTCATAATTCTGACAAATAAAACGGCATCATTTCAAGATTCAAACTCAGAATTCTGACAAATAAAACGGTATCAGTTCAAGATTCAAACTCAGAAGTCTGAAAAATAAAACGGCATCAGTTCAAGATTCAAACTCAGAATTCTGAGAAATAAAACGGCATCATTTCAAGATTCAAACTCAAAATTCTGACAAATAAAACGGCATCATTTCAAGATTCAAACTCAGAATTCTGACAAATAAAATGGCATCATTTCAAGATTCAAACTCAGAATTCTGAGAAATAAAACGGCATCATTTCAAGATTCAAACTCAGAATTCTGACAAATAAAATGGCATCATTTCAAGATTCAAACTCAAAATTCTGAGAAATAAAACAGCATCATTTCAAGATTCAAACTCATAATTCTGACAAATAAAACGGCATCATTTCAAGATTCAAACTCAGAATTCTGACAAATAAAACGGTATCAGTTCAAGATTCAAACTCAGAATTCTGAAAAATAAAACGGCATCAGTTCAAGATTCAAACTCAGAATTCTGAGAAATAAAACGGCATAATTTCAAGATTCAAACTCAGAATTCTGAGAAATAAAACGGCATCATTTCAAGATTCAAACTCAAAATTCTGACAAATAAAACGGCATCATTTCAAGATTCAAACTCAGAATTCTGACAAATAAAATGGCATCATTTCAAGATTCAAACTCAGAATTCTGAGAAATAAAACGGCATCATTTCAAGATTCAAACTCAGAATTCTGAGAAATAAAACGGTATCAGTTCAAGATTCAAACTCAGAATTCTGACAAATAAAACGGCATCAGTTCAAGATTCAAACTCAGAATTCTGACAAATAAAACGGCATCATTTCAAGATTCAAACTCAGAATTCTGAGAAATAAAACGGCATCATTTCAAGATTCAAACTCAGAATTCTGAGAAATAAAACGGCATCATTTCAAGATTCAAACTCAGAATTCTGAGAAATAAAACGGTATCAGTTCAAGATTCAAACTCAGAATTCTGACAAATAAAACGGCATCAGTTCAAGATTCAAACTCAGAATTCTGAGAAATAAAACGGCATCATTTCAAGATTCAAACTCAGAATTCTGAGAAATAAAACGGCATCATTTCAAGATTCAAACTCAGAATTCTGAGAAATAAAACGGCATCATTTCAAGATTCAAACTCAGAATTCTGACAAATAAAACGTCCGAATTTCAAGATCCAAACTCAGAATTCTGAAGAAAAAAAAGAATTTCAAGATTCAAACTCAGAATTAAAAAAAAACAAATCATCAGAATTTCAAGATAGAAACTCAGAATTGCAAGTGAGTCAGAAAAGTCGTACTTATGAGATAAAAACTCACAATTACCTTTTTGATTCTCTAATTCCATGGTGGAAACAAAATTATAAAATTATAATTTTAAGCTGTAATACCTCTTTAGCTTCGTGTGAGTGTATTTTGTTAGTGTGTGTCCCATCACTATTCATTTTAAGTTATTCACTGTGAATGGATGAGTGCTTGAGGTACATTTGGGCCAATTTAATGAGCTGTATTTGAGCCAGGTGTGAATGTAAGTTTGAGTGTTTATCTGTAAGCTTTCACAATCCACAACCTGTTTCAGTATCTAGATCTGTTTTTGAAGAAATAGACACTCATTTTATTCCTGGAATTATATTTACTTCAAGAAAGTCACATAGATCTACTTCTACACACATTAAAACTACTGCTACTATTTTTCATATGTTTTGATTACAAGTTAGCGGTATTTATTTCTTTCCAATTTTTAAACACAGCCGTTTTTAGTAAATCATTAAATATGTGGGCCCACTTACATGTGTCTTTGTTCGGTTGAAATAATAAGTAAAAAAGACTGAAAGATAATGCATAGACATTTAAAGTTGTAGTCACCTATAATATTTGTAATTTATTATAGAAAACATGTCTACAGATGCTATGTTCATGATGCTAGTGTTTGTAATTTGGCATGGATTTGTGTAAGAAACTTTGTTTATCAGCTAACACAAAAACTGAGACCTCATAAAGTGGAGGAAATCATTTATTTTGTGCAGTTCTTTGAATCTCATCTGTATTTTTTTCTTGCACCTAGTACATCACATAGATCTGTTTTTATTTCTATAAGACTGTATTTGCTATAACAAAAATGTTTTCAGGTTTCACACAGTACAAAAATGATACCACGTTAAATCATTATAATTTAAAGAGATTGTGGTAAAAAGCTTTACATATTATGCAAAACCATGTTACCATTCTGAATAATAATAACATCATGTATTATTAATATCACATTAGCCACGCCCCCAGACATATACGGGTGGTTTTGTGAAACAGCACAGAAAGAATGTCAACTTTAAGTACTTATAAATTTAAATAAGCTTGTAAGCTCCTAGATGTATGAAATAACATTTATTTCTAATTGTGAACATTCATTAGCTGACAACCATATCTTCCACCAAAAATACAATAGTTACTGATAGTACTGTGAAGTTAATAATTAATAAAACTGTTCAAAAAAGAGGGTTTTATTTGTGCAGAAATTAGTTTTTCAACATTTTGAATATAAATATCAATATATCGTATTAGCCACATCCCCAAATATTTAATATCTTGAAAAAGCATTTAAAGCGTGTATGCTCCCAGATGTTTTAACAAATAACATTTATTAATTACAACCGTTATTTCCTTCAACCCAGCCGATGAGGAGGCGACCTTCTTTAAAGTGTTCGGTGAGTACAATTTTCATTTCAGAATTGCCTAGTTTAATACCGTTTTGTAGGTTTCTCCCTTGTGACAAATATTTTTTGCTGTAAACAAGCATGCTAAAGTGACATGGAGAGTAACTGTTACTCAGAATAATACTAGCCTACTAACAGTTACTGATGCAGAAGAGGTTACTGAGCCCTGCCAAGGCTGTGCAAATTTCAGAATTTAATTCAGTTCAGTTAATGAATTTGAATGGACTTCACCTTAGAGGATGTTGAATTGAATTTGAATTTGCAAATTTTCCTAATGGAAGTACAGACACTAGCAATATCTTAATTTCAAAGTAATCAAGTGAAACAATATTTTGGGTATTACAATTTTAATAATCTATTTTATAGAGTATGTTTTTAATGTTAATTTGTGGTTAAAAAAAGGCCTATTTACTATAATAAAGTATTGTGTGTGTAAAGTTCATGCAATAATAATTTCTATGAAATTCATGTTGTAATCATATGTAATATGTACTGTAAAGCTTCATTGTTAAATAGACCTTAATTATGTATCATGAATTTATTTGAATTTTATGGAATTCAAATTCAACTTCCTGTTTGCAATCTCAATTCAAATTGAAGAATAATAGCAAGTTAGTTGTGTGTAATTCTTTTTATTTCAGTCTAAACTATTTACTTTCACAACTCATTGGCAACTCATTGTTGAGCACTTCCAGTCTTAATTCCAGTCTTATTTTTATTTAATTAGTGGTATTTTTATGCATGTTTTTTATATTTGTTTTATTTTACCAGTTATTTTGTAACTATTTAATTTGGCTGTTATTTATGTCATGCATTTTAATTTATTTCATTTATAGTAGGAGTCCCTGATGTCATATGTTGCATTCCTTTTGTTGTTGTTTTTTTGTTTGTTTTTTATTAAAAAAAGACATTAAAAACAAAAATTATTTTTGAAAAAAAAAAAATTTGAATTTATAATCAAAAATATTTTTTTCATTTAGCAATCATTCTTTAACATGTTCAGTCTTAGCCAACAGACCATTTTAACTGGATGAATTAAATATTAACAAAATTTCATATAGCATTTTGGAAAAGAGCTCTGCATATATATATATATATATATATATATATGCACAATTAAATAAATTCTATTTAATTAGATTTTTATTTGTATTTTGTAAAAAACAAAAACTATATAAAAAAATGTAGAATCATCAAATTAGGTAAAAAAAAAAAAAAATTTTTCACAATCTGCAGACTAATTTTTAGGATGCAGTGCTGTGTAATGCAAAGAAACAAAGTCATTTTATACCTGGTACAGAAGTGTTTTATTAATACAAAAATATTCCATACTCAAGTTAACAGATCTAATATTTCTAGTAGTTATGTTTAAGATTGAAGGATGTTTTTCCCAGTAACCCTTAAAGAATTTGCTGCATAATAACGAGTGCAAACTAAAACCATAAAACATTTCATACAGTCTAAAAGTTTCTGTTAGTTTCTCACACCATGACTCAACACCTACTGTGTTATTCCAAATCTAAATACAGTGATGAAGGATGTAAAATCCAATAATGCTAGAAGTCTTTCGTTGGTTTGAGAAACTAACCGCATCAATATGGAGTGTAACAGAAATACAGGAGGTTCATGATCTGAATCTTTCCTTATTCAAGAAACACAAACCGTTCATAAAACCATTCGTGGTTCAAACTGCTTTACAAACACTGCTCAACACTTCTAAAACTATGCATTCGTTAAAAAGCCTCAGATGGGCTTTAATGCTGGTTTAAGACCGATAGCAATTCACATATCGAGATTAATTAGTACGTCCCAAATAAAACATTCAAAATCATACGTCAAAGATGTTTGGAAGGAAATGCATGACTAATAAAAAAAAGTAACATCTTTTGTATGTACAGATTCATGAAGTGTAACCAGGAAGCATCATGATTCACACCTGCAGAATGAATGGAAGAATATTACGATTTCTCTTCTATTTATATACAAACGATGACAAAAACATACAGCTTTAACAACATTTAGATACGTTTAAGACAAGAGTAACGAATAGTACTTAGTAATATGTGCATGGAATAATAGCCTCAGGGAAGCGCGTGATCTAAACTACTATTCAGGAATTATTTAGACTTTAGTTTAACCCCATGAACATTGCTTTAATCACTTCTGCTTCATTAGGATAAGAGAGCTTCACGTTAACTAGACTGGATCTAAACCTGAAGTGCATCCGGTTCCGCTTACGTATTAATGTTCATACACCAAATAAAAGCGTCTTTATAGAGATTTGAGATGTTTTAGACTCTAAAATTCACTTTCAGGTCTGTCTGATCTCTAATCATAGTTAAAAACTCATTAGTAGTCATCATATACTTCGCTAAAACCATGTGACTTCTGCACTGTACTGTGTTTATAAGACAGTCGTTTCGATTTAGTGTTGAGCGGATGATGAGCCGAACGTTCATTTTTGGTTCAAACGCTGGTTTGATGTCATTGCATTCAGTGCGTTTTTTCACGAAATGCGATTTCAGACAAAAGTACAACAGTGCATCCGCAGCTCGCTTTGAAAGCATCCTGTAGTTTGACGCCCTCCGAGTCTGTTTCTCCAGCGTTAGGATCTAACGGCGAGGACGTGTCTTCAGAAGGATGGACGGAGAGAGACGTCTCTTAGAGCTCGGGCCGAGGCATGAGCTCTGAGAACACAAGGCCTTCGGCTGATATGGCGTCGCCCAATCCCACAGTCCTGAGCGGGTGTTTGCACACCAGGACCGGTGTGAGATGGAACGAGACGTTCCCTCTGCTCCACACGGTGACCGGTCGGCTCGGGTCCACCGCTAGGCTCTCCCTCGGCTCGGAGAACGAGCTGTGGAAGGTCAAAGGTGCCTTGAGGATCACCTTTGTGATATCCACGTCTTGCAGACCGCAGGCTTGACTGCTGGCCACACGTGCGCCCGCAGACACCGCCGCCTCCTGGTTCCCCCAGTGGCCATCCACCGTAGCCAGGATGTGGTATGCTAGCGTGTGGAAGTGGATCCGGGTCAGATCGGCCTCAGATTGTGGATCCGCCCGGCCGTGCTGCTCCAGGATCCAGAGCAGGATGTCGCTGACCCGGCCCACGTCAGGTATCCCATCCCAGGAAGTGAGGTCAGCGTGAGGCCCGCCTCCAGACTGAGCCAAAAACAGCAGCTCCTGTTCGTTCAGACCGACGGAGTTCACGATGGGCATGACCTGCTGACAGAAGAGCACGGAGAAACCTGAAACTCTGAAGATGCCAGCTTCGATTTAAACGCAGAGAAAACATCTGACTAATGAATCTTCCAGGAGCTTGAGATAAGAATTTATAAATAATCGGTTTCATTATAGAGCTTGCACTCAGAAGGCTGTTCTATTGTAATGCTTCAGTGTCACAGGATCCGATTAGATTTATACATCATATGAAAGCGGAATAAATTATATTACTGTTATGATCGGACAATATTTGACTGAGATAAAACTATTAGAAAATTTGGATTCTGAGCGTGCAAAAAAAATCTAAATACTGAGAAACCCATTTTTAAAGTTGTTTAAATGAATTCTTAGCAATGCATATTAATAATTAAAAATTAAGTTTTTATATACTTACAGTAGGAAATTGACTAAATATCTTAATGGAACATGATCTTTACTTAATATCAGTCAGTTCGGGAGTTCATAGCGGGTTCGCGAATCATTTGAGTCAGTTCGGGAGTTCGTAGCGGGTTCGCGAATCATTTGAGTCAGTTCGGGAGTTCGGAGCGTGAATCATTTGAGTCAGTTTAGGAATCGCAAATCATTTGAATCAGTTCGGGAGTTCGGAGCGTGTTAGTGAATCATTTGAGTCAGTTTGGGAGTTCGGAGCGTGAATCATTTGAGTCAGTTTGGGAGTTCGGAGCGTGTTAGCGAATCATTTGAGTCAGTTTTGGAGTTCGGAGCGTGAATCGTTTGAGTCAGTTTAGGAATCGCAAATCATTTGAATCAGTTTGGGAGTTCGGAGCGTGTTAGCAAATCATTTGAATCAGTTTGGGAGTTCGGAGCGTGAATCATTTGAGTCAGTTTAGGAGTTCGGAGCGTGAATCATTTGAGTCAGTTTAGGAATCGCAAATCATTTGAATCAGTTCGGGAGTTCGGCGCGTGTTCACGAATCATTTGAGTCAGTTTGGGGTTCGCGAATCATAGCTGTATATCGATAGGCATTTATAACTAATTTAGTAGCTAGTTCTAATAACATTTTCCACGCATGTTTAGGTGTGCTACAAAGACACCTCAGAGACTCGAGACTGCTTTTTTATGCTTTTTTTTAAAGAATGCAATCTATGATCATGTTCCTATAATATTTCAAGGTCTGCAAATCACTTAAAACTTTAATTGTATGTAAATATATATATATTTTTAAATACTACTCTGATAAAAGTCCTTGTTTGGACAGAAGTAGCACATCTGTATGGAAAAGGTGCATTAAAAAAAAAAAAGTAGCGATGTAGCATCGGTCAACAATCCTTCTTATGTGCACCATATACACTAAACACCAGCCTTCATTAAACCTCCACATCTACCTCCTGCAGGATCCGGTTCATGTAGTCCCTGTCCGTCATACTAGCCAGCTCCAGGTGGATGGGCACCTCGTTCCTCACATCCGAGATGGCAACCACCGCCTGCAGGACGTCAGAACACAGAACGTGAGAACCAATATGTGAAGAACCAGCAGTGTCCAACAAACCTCAAAATATCCCTGTTACTCTGTCAGAGCATTGCTGTTCTTTCAAATCGGATGAGCGATTCTCGCACCTCTTTCAGTCGTTCCTCCCAAAGATCCCGGCCCATTCCTTCCATCATGTGCAGTCCGGACAGAACCACCAGGTCCGGCTGGAAGTCCTCCAGACTGGCCACGAATGTCTCCAGCGTGCTCATTTCACCATTAGACACGTCATGAGACAGGATAAAGCGGTTCGCTTGAGGCGCTCGTGCAGAACCCCACTGTTCGCCTGTAGGGGGCGTCCAAGAGGAGACACAAAAACACACAAAAAATCATACATGTTTCTGGTCTTATGGTGAACGATGCTGCAGATTTGAGCAGGTCTCACCTGACTTGTACTCCAGGATGAGGTGGAACTCATCGGTCTCCTGTAGAGATTCGGGCGGGACTACGATCTGTTCATCCAGCATATCATGAAGCTTCGGCCCCACCGGACCACACAAGAGGACCTGAGGGAAAACAGCACACTTTAGGAAACTATAATCAGGTATGAATGTGCTGCTTTTGCATTGCTTGACTTTCATCATTAAAGCGATACACCAAAAAAAGACAATTTGCTGAAACTGTGCTCACCCTCGGGCCATCCAAGATTAAGATGAGTTTGTTTCTGCATCAGATTTGGAGAAATGTAGCATTGCATCACTTGCTCACCAATGGATGTGAATGGGTGCCGTCAGAATGAGAGTCCAAAAAGCTGATAAAAACATCACAATAATCCACATCAGTTAATGTCTAGTGAAGACAAAAGCTGCATTAATGCACTAGTCCATTAATTGATGGTCTGGAGTCATATAGATTACTTGTGGATGTTTTTAGTTTAGTTTTAGACTCTCATTCTGACGGCACCCATTCACATCCATTGGTGAGCGAGTGATGCAATGCTACATTTCTCCAAATCTGATGAAGAAACAAACTCAGCTACATCTTGGATGATGTTTTTATCAGCTGTTTGGACTCTCATTCTGACGGCACCCATTCACTTCCATTGGTGAGCAAGTGATGCAATGCTATATTTCTCCAAATCTGATGAAGAAACAAACTCCGCTACATCTTGGATGGTCTGAGGGTGAACTATTCCTTTAAGCGTCTAGTGATGCCAGGTTTAAGCTTGTTTAGTAGTACAGCAAATACTTACCACGAGTTCTGGGTTAGACGCCAGTTTCTGACCAATAAGAGCAGCATTTCCACCCACATAAAGCTGTAAGAAACAAGAAAAAAGTAGTTTAATTCAAATTAAAATTACAAGTGTGTTTTGGAGGAAATTATTCTGTAATGTGGCTCAGGATATTAATAATAACTTTTTTTTTTTTAACTCTCCTGGTGGGAAGTTAGATTGAAAGAGTTCGCCAGCGAATCACCAAAATCACCAGATTTTCTACATTGTTAATACTTTTAAATTATTGCATATAGTTTTGATTAAAGGGGGGGTGAAATGCTCGTTTTCACTCAATATCCTGTTAATCTTGAGTACCTATAGAGTAGTACTGCATCCTTCATAACTCCAAAAAGTCTTTAGTTTTATTATATTCATAAGAGAAAGATAGTCTGTACCGATTTTTCCCGGAAAAACACGAGCGCCTAGAGGCGTGACGTGTGGGCGGAGCTAAAGAATCACGAGCGCCAGTAGGCTTTTGCGTTGAGAGCGTTTGGAAGCTGTGACACCGTGAGGAAAAAACCAACCAAAACAAACCATGGCTAACAGTCAGATTCAGTCGTTTATTTATGATCCAGAATCAGATCCATAGGCTGAAATTTAACAAGAGCAACGACGTCTCTATGTGGTATGTACTGAAACTGTATATATTTGCTTAGCGGTTTTTGAAAATGACTAAGTTCCACTTTATGTCGTCTTTTTTTTTTTTTTTAAGCTGTACATGTGGAAAGTGCAGTTTGATGCCAACATCGCATTTGTTTACTTGATGTGCTCACGCGCCGATAGTTAAGTTAACAACAAAGAGATATTTGAAGCAGTTTTACTCACCGCCTGCGGTTCCAACACACGATCGTGACCCTTTTTCGTTGGGATTGCATTATCCTTAAGAAATAAACGATACGCAAATCCGTCGTCAAACTGGGCCTTGTTTGTAAAACAAGCATCTTCGAAATGCAGGGAACAAACAAAAACACTTGCACAACTCCGTTGATGCTCTGTAAAAATAAACTCCATCCACTGGTCCCTTAATGCTGTTTCTCTTTTGGTAATCTGTGCAGGGTTGTCTTGCCCTGGCAACCAAAAACACGCTCCTTTTGTGACATTTGGCGACGCTCTCGCTCTGATCAGTGAAGTCTGTTGTGCTCTCAGTGCTCTGCTATACGGGAGCGCGCTCTTCCGGCAGAAGTGCCTCAGGACCCATATAAGGAAATTCCGCTCCATCTAACGTCACACAGAGCCATACTCGAAAATAACTTTCCGAAACTTTTGACAAACTGGAAGGAGTATTTTTGGAACAGAAAAGTACAACTTAATTTTTGAAACTTTGTCCATGTTTAGCATGGGAATCCAACTCTTTAACAGTGTAAAAATCTCAGTATGCATGAAATAGCATTTCACCCCCCCTTTAACATTTTCATATAAATTGTTGTTGTTGTGTAAATAACCTGTTATAAGATTCATGGTCCAGCCACTGTGCCTTTTAATTACTGTTGATTATGCTAAATTAAATTTGACACAGAAACTCAATTCCCCTCTCATGCATTGAAATGAAACCGTCGGATCTCAAGGGATCTCAAGATCCATTTACAGCAGATGCCAAAATTAAACCAGATATTATAGGACATAGGCAGAACCAGAGTCTAAATGGAAAGACAGATTAAAGGTCGCACACTTCAGCATCTGCTGTGGATTTCACCACACTACGGTCTGAATCAGGGCAGTCAAACCTGTTAGACAGGATTTCGTCTGCTCAGACACCAGCTAATCTCCGTCCATTCATGCCCAGAGGGAAACAGTTTGGCAGAGACCACAAAACCCACTCCTGCTGTAATTAAACGATTCGTCTCGCACCTGAGCGCCGGGGTATTCTGCAGCCGCCCGTGCAATCCTTTGAAAAACCTCTTTATCTGAGAAGAAGCGCTCTGCGGCGGCACCCTTCCCCATGTAGTGGACAAAGGCCTCTTTCAGGTCCTCTTTGGTGTGTAGGACCTCGTGGTCTCTTCCGGATCCGGGTTCGAGAGCGAGCGCCTGCAACAGCCCCACCCCGGACACCACCACATCCACACAGGCATTCACCCTGACAGAGGAAACAAGGCATGATGGGAAGGGCTCGTGTTCAGACCTGCTGCATGTAGGAATGTGGCTCGAAATGTGAACAAAACCTCGATTAGATTGATGAATTAATGAGTGCATTAAAAAAATTATGATCTGAACAAACTAATTGATTATTGAATGTATAAACAACTAGAAACATGGTTTGTTTGTTAGTTTTTATTTATATTTAATGCACAATGTAAGTAGATGACCAGGTGTAGGTTTTACTGCAGCACTGTTATATGGCACTGTGCATGTGACCAATAAAATCTTCAAATCTGCACAACAGAGGAACACAGTCAGGGTAACTCACCCCACTGCCACTCTCGCCCAGCGTCGGGCCGGAGCCGTGATCAGGGTCTGCCAGCCGCGAGCGATGGCCTCCTCCAGCGCCGGGGGGCGGGGCTCCATCTGCGGCAGGGATTCGCTGATGTAGTCCAGCATGCGGGTGGGCATCTGTGGGTCAGTGTGGTACAGATACCCCATCCCCAACGCCAACACCGCCACCACCACCGCCTTCCTCCACATGATCTCCACACGCACACAGCCTGGGAAACACAACCAGAGTTCCTCTTCAGTCATGGGCTTCGACTGGAGCCTCTTTTGGTAATGAACTATGGTAATACTACGGTTTTTTCAAACACTTATCTTTGATAATACCAAGGGCTTTGGACATGTATCATGATTAAACCATGTTTCTGAACATGCATCATGGTAAAACCACGTTTTTGGACATGTAACATTGCAATGCCATTTCGTTGGACATGTACCATGGTAAAACCATGTTCTGTGGACGTGTAATATGGTAAAACCATGTTTTGTGGACACGTATCGTGGTAAAACCATGTTCTGTGGAAGTGTATCGTGGTAAAACCATATTTTGTGGACACGTATCGTGGTAAAACCATGTTTTGTGGACGCGTATCGTGGTAAAACCATGTTTTGTGGACACGTAATATAGTAAAACAATGTTTTGTGGACGTGTATCGTGGTAAAACCATATTTTGTGGACACGTAATATAGTAAAACCATGTTTTGTGGACGTGTATCGTGGTAAAACCATGTTCTGTGGACGTGTATCATGGTAAAACCATATTTTGTGGACACGTAATATAGTAAAACCATGTTTTGTGGACGTGTATCGTGGTAAAACCATGTTCTGTGGACGTGTATCGTGGTAAAACCATATTTTGTGGACGTGTATCGTGGTAAAACCATATTTTGTGGACACGTAATATAGTAAAACCATGTTTTGTGGACGTGTATCGTGGTAAAACCATGTTCTGTGGACGCGTATCGTGGTAAAACCATGTTTTGTGGACGCATATCGTGGTAAAACCATGTTTTGTGGACGCGTATCGTGGTAAAACCATGTTTTGTGGACGCATATCGTGGTAAAACCATGTTCTGTGGACGCGTATCGTGGTAAAACCATGTTTTGTGGACGCATATCGTGGTAAAACCATGTTTTGTGGACGCATATCGTGGTAAAACCATGTTTTGTGGACGTGTAACGTGGTAAAACCAAGTTTTGTGGACGTGTATTATGGTGAAACCATGATTTGTGGACGTGTATCATGGTGAAACCATGTTTTTTGACACCTATCATGGTATGACTATGTTTTTCAATGTATCCAACAAACATGGTATTTCCATGATATACAGTCTCTATATGTATCATTGTAGGACTACATTTCTGGACATTTATCATAGTAATACCATGGTACTTTGGGGATGTAGCATGGCATAACCAAGTTTTTTGACATTTTATCAGAGTAATTGTATTTTTTGGACATACTGTGGTACTATCGTGTTTTTATGACAGTGGCTCTGTACCAGAGTAATACCATGTTATTTTAGACCCTGTGACTATCTCACAGGCAGTAGACTAATCAGTGGTTATCTATGTATAACACTGCAGTAAGCTGTGCACAGATCTCTCTCCGTATCATCTCTGTTTGACAGCTTCATTAGACTGAGCTTAAAGTATTGCAACATAAACCTATAATGCAATAACAACAGTAACTGGCTAATGCTAATAGTCCATTTCTGCTGATGTTTGGGGATTTAAATCGACACGACAAATAAAATCACACATCTGACCGTGATCACCTGGAGCATCTGAGATGTTTGTATGGTGTTTAGCTAAAATGACATCTCTGATTAGTAAGTTACATGTTAAAGTGAAATCAATGAGCTAACATGAGCTAGCAACATTGCCAATAAACCATCAGTTTACACAGCAATAAACAGACCTATCACTGTATCTTTAAGATAATATAATCGAAACACTCTGGACATATCACTGACCTGACGGATGATAATCTTGGACGACACGAAAGAGTGTGTAAGTGGAGAAGTTGAGTTGTGTCACCCTTCTTGGTTGAAGAAAGCCTGTTTTAGTGTCTAGCCGCTCCACTCTCTCCTGAGGGCAAATCAAATCTCAGTGCCCTCGGAGATAAAATTGCAATTAAAATCAAACCAACTGTTAATGTATATTACAAAAAAAACCACAAAAAAAAAAAAAAAAACATTTGAGCTCCAAAATGCATGTTGTTGTCTGTGTTTAAAGCTTTAATTTGTTCTAAACGGTGTTGTTGGCTTTAGGAAAACTGTCTTACTGCAGCTAAAGCGAACCAAAGGAACCAATCAGAGGCTCCGCCGAGCGTCACTGACGTAACCGTTACATGACGTAGAGTGGATGTACTGACGCAAGGTGAAAATATCTTTGCCCGGCGCCACGTCTAAATTTTCAGAGCTCAGCCAGTTTATATATATATATATATATATATATATATATATATATATATATACATATAATGATACAACACACACACACACACGTTTGTTTTTGTGTAAAGTGTGTTCATCCCATAGGTGTAAAGGTTTTTATTCTGTACAAACTGTATATTCTATGGCCCAACCCTACACCTAACCCTAACCCTCACAGGAAACTTTGTGCATTTTTACTTTCTCAAAAAAACTCTTCTGTATGATTTATAAGTGTTTTGAAAAAAGGGGACATGGGTTATGTCCTCATAAGTCACCCTCTCCTTGTAATACCTGTGTCATACCCATGACATTATACAGAGTTTAACCAGTGCGACTTACAAATGAGGACAGTGGAAGCAATAAAAAACAACAAAAGAGCAATGATATATAAGTGCTATAACATGTCTCAGTTAGGTTAAACACAGAAAACAGCATTTAAAGAAAACCGATAGAATAGAAAAAGAATAGAGCAAGCTAGTGTTAGAGGTTTTTATTTGTATAATTGTATAATAAATGAAGAGAAAATTAGATAGAATACAAAAAGATTAGAAAGATAGTTAGATTTAATTTTTTAAGAATAGAATTAGAATAGTGAGTGCTAAAGTTAGAGGGTGAAATAAAGATGCAAAAAATTGGTTTTTAGATTACATTTTAAAATACTCGTAAATCAGACTATAGTTACTTTTTTATTGATTGCTTTTTTTTTTATTCATTGACCACTGGATTTCAACATTTTAATAATGCATCAACTAATGTTGAACACTTTTTTTTTTAAATCCCTTAATATTTTACTGTCTTTTTTTGTTTACATTTTTTTTTTGTCATTTAACTTCTTTTACCTAGATATTTATTTAACATATAATTAAAAATAGTAACAAAAAAATGATTAAGTATCACATTTGCATGTTCACGGTTCTCTCTGTCATTGGTTAACGGTCACATGACATGCATGTAAACAAATCAAATATTTCATATTACATTTTTTTAGTAGGCCCCTAAATATTTTATTTTGATTTATGTTATTTTAAAAAGATCTATTTGACATTTTATGATTTAATTAATTATTAGCTTTTCTTTAAATTCATGAACCCCCTGATGTTCCTTCACAAACCTTCACAATATCACAGTAAGTCCTGATCTACAGCATTATCTTAAATGAGACTAGTTAGTAATTAAACTCTCTGCATCCGAATGTATTAGTTCTCGTGTTGGTCAGCAGGTGGCGGTATTTTCCCTCTTGTTCTAACTTCACTGACCAGAATTTCAAGGAAAATATCCATATTGTGAGATAAAAAGTTATAATGAGCTTTTGTTTTTTAATTCCATATCAGAAACAAGCTTCAATAACATACAGATCTTGATATGAACTTCAACCTTTATCATCATCTAATTCTTTATTCTCACTGTCACCTATTGAGTCTATCTTTACTTCAGTCGAAACATCTCAGCAAGGTTTACACTTAGATGTTTAACAACTTTTAGAGTCCCATTAAATCTTAGACAACCAAAGAACACTTAAACACTTAAAACAGGCTGAACTTCAGCTTTAAACATCTTGTATTCTGCCGAAGAAGTGTTTTTTTTTCTCCTCTCTGATCTTTGTGATATGCCTGCTTTCCTGAAATGTTCCTCACTAATAGTTTCGTTTCACTACATTTTCTCTCAGGGTTGGAGCTGTCGTGGGATGCCTTTGATAATAGACCGAAAAATGCAGGGGAATGAGCAGAGATTTCCTCCCAATTTAGGGAACGGCAGATTAAAGGTAAATCAGAGAGACCGGATGAAAACGATTAGCAGCAAATCTGCAGGAGGAAATGAACGGCTTCACTGATTTCATACAGGAGTCATGTTAGAACAGAATCAGAGATAACACACACACACACACACACAAGTGATGCCATCTCAGCATCAATGTATTAATAATTCACATGATCTTCAGAAATCATGAAAATATGCTGCTCAAGAAACATTTTTGATTATCATCAGTGTTTAATACAGTTGTGCTGCTTCATATCTTTGTAGAAAACGTGATCCTTTTTTCAGGATTCTTTGATCTAAGTTCAAAATAAAACCGTCTGTTTGAAATAAAATGTTTTGTAAGATTATAAATGACTTTAGTGCCACTTTTGATCAATGCATCTTTGCTTAATAAAGTATAAAACAATCAAAGGCTACTCAAAACTTTTGATTGATAGTGCATCACAGTTCCACAAAAATAATAAGCAGCACATGAATAAATAACATTTTAAAATAAATATATGAATCTAGGAAACACTGATTACAGTTTTTACTATCTTCGCTCAAATAAATGCAGCTTTGCTAAGCATTAAAAAAAGCTTTAAAAAGCATTACAAATCAAATTATTCCAAATTTTGACCACCAATGTATATTTATACATACACTTGATGTATATACTTTATATTTTACTTACCATTTTTTATTTGTTTAAAAAAAAATCATGATTTTGAATAATTAAATTAATTAAAAAAATAGAATTTTGTCAAATGGAAAAGCAGTGTGAACATTTTTTTTCTCCTTTGCATCCCACAGTAAAAAACTGTCATAAAGATGAGTAAATGATGACAGAATTTTAATTTTGAAGGCACTATTGCTGTAATCTCTCTCTCTCTCTCTCTCTCTCTCATATCATTAGTGACTGCGTCTCTGCTGTCCTCTGATCGCTGTGTTCATTATATATCTCAGCGTGACGGGACTGAGGATATCAGCACCTTTATACGGAAGGTGTGTGTGTGTGTGTGTGTGTGTGTGTGAGAGAGAGAGAGAGACAGTGATGAGATGATGTGGCACAGGTGATACCTTAAAATGTCACATTTGAGAAATCACAACTTCACTGTTTGCTGTCAACACACTATTCTTTCTGTATGTATAAATATCCTGGCTTTCTGCTCACTATTAGTATATGTATTAATACAATATGACTCAAGGTTCAGGTTGTGACTTTAATCGACTGTTTTAAAAGGAAAATGGTCTTTAAGGTTAGTCTTGGATTATGTTTGAAACGTGGCCTGTACTATAGCAGATTGGTTTGTTTAATGCAGTCGTGAGGCACAGATTGCTTTCTGCTTGGATCTCATTCAGACAGAATGTACATAAGGCTTCTCTGATTGCAGGTTGTTAAGTTAAACCCTTCGAGTCCTGACCTGGTGAGAGACAGATTAAAATCACATTCAGCCAGCTGTAAACAGAAGGTCTTGATAAGGTTATGCCTCGTGTGGTGTGCTTTGAAAGGTTATTATCTTCAAGAGTATTACAGGAGATGTCATAAATACATCTACTGAGTCTCACATATCTTCTTAAAGGAACAGTTCACCCAAAAATTACAATTCTGTCATTAAACAAATACAGATGGAAACATTTGAGAACAACCATTAAAAAGTACAGCTGGAAATGTTTTTAAATATGTGTGATAAATAGAGCAAAAAAAACAAAAAAAAACTAGAATAATCAAAACAAATACAGTTGGAAAAATTTCTAGAATAATAAAAAGAACAAATACAGATGGAAACACTTTAAAGCTACAGTAACAAGTAGTGTAAAATTAAGCAGTAAGCCCCCAAAAGCCAAGGTTCACAGTGAATTTATAACAGTTAAGGGGCTTTGTTATAAATTCACTGTAAACCACAGCTTCACGGAGCTTATTGCTTTCATAAAATGGTTATTCCATAAACGTAGTAAGGTTTCACAGAATAAAACAGAGTAAATAAAGTGTAATGATATTAATAAAAACAGTATTCTTCCAGCAAACAATGTAGCTCCTCAGAAACAGCTGTGGTTGTCACAAAGTGGTTACCGAGCAACACACAGAAGTAAACAAATGTGTGTGTTACTTTGTACACTCTTAGAAAAAAGTGTTCATAGGGGTTCTATATAGAACCATAGGGTTCTTTACTCAACTCCAAAGAACCTTTTATGCTAAAAAAGATCTGCTGGTGATGACATGCTGATTTTTGGAGAAAAACTGAAATGGTACTCTTCGAGTGATATTGATTAACTACATAAAATGATATAAATATATACATTTTCTAACCCCCATATTTTTGTGATCATTCACATGCATTCATAAATGCATTTGAATACACCGAATAATGCAGTGAAGGAATGCACTCAAAATGCACACGCACTAGTATGACTTAATGTAACTTTACATTAGCCTAGATGCTGCACTTTTTAGGCACGGTTTGTTTAGTTTTTGAATATACCTGATACTGTTAAAAGGCACATCATTAAAACAAAAAATAAGAGTTCACATATCACACCTAAACACGCGTGGAAAACGTAATTAGAACTAGCTACTAAATTAGTTAAAAACGCCTTGAACTCTCAAACTGACTCAAATGATTCACGCTCCGAACTCCCGAACTGATTCAAATGGTTTGCGATCCCCAAACTGACACAAATGATTCCCGATCCCGCTCTGAACTCCCGAACTGACTCAAATGATTCGCGAACCCTCTTTGAACTCCCAAACTGACACAAATGATTCGCGATCCCGCTCCGAACTCGCGAAATGATTCAAATGATTTGCGATCCCCAAACTGACACAAATGATTCGCGAACCCTCTTTGAACTCCCAAACTGACACAAATGATTCGCGATCCCGCTCCGAACTCGCGAAATGATTCAAATGATTTGCGATCCCCAAACTGACACAAATGATTCGCGAACCCTCTTTGAACTCCCAAACTGACACAAATGATTCGCGATCCCGCTCCGAACTCCCGAACTGACTCAAATGATTTGCGATCCCCAAACTGACACAAATGATTCGCGAACCCTCTTTGAACTCCCAAACTGACACAAATGATTCGCGAACCCTCTTTGAACTCCCAAACTGACACAAATGATTCGCGATCCCGCTCCGAACTCGCGAAATGATTCAAATGATTTGCGATCCCCAAACTGACACAAATGATTCGCGATCCCGCTCCGAACTCCCGAACTGACTCAAATGATTTGCGATCCCCAGACTGACACAAATGATTCGCGATCCCGCTCTGAACTCCCGAACTGACTCAAATGATTCGCGATCCCGCTCTGAACTCCCGAACTGACTCAAATGATTCGCGATCCCGCTCTGAACTCCCGAACTGACTCAAATGATTTGCGATCCCCGAACTGACTCAAATGATTCGCGATCCCGCTCTGAACTCCCGAACTGATTCAAATGATTTGCGATCCCCAAACTGACACGACACGATATCGATCAGGGAGCGTTTGCTAATAGGGAAGATGTTGTTGCCGCGACGTCGGCCTCTGATCGGAAATGCTCTCCGGCCGATGTTGGGAGGATACATCCCGGCCGCTCTGCGTGGACGCGGTTCACCGGCGTTTTGTACATCATTACTGATCACCCGCGGCTCCCGCCTCTGGTTTATAATAAAACCACACACCACTCTCAAGAACCGATGCAACTTTATTAATATTTTCATTTATTTCATATTACATGTACAAATACATTAACATTTACCAGATGCTTTGATCAAAAGTGGATAATTCGGGATTATTTCTAGTCTTTTGAAAACTAACCGTGATTTTACTATAGCTTTTGCAGTAAAACCATAGTAAAAACAAAAATAACCATTCCTACAGTACTTGCATGGTTAAATGTTGTATGAGTATAGCACTTTTTTCACAATACTTATTTCAAAGTAGGTTTACAGAAAATGCATGTTTCAAGGTTACAGTTTAAAAAGCCAGAGGTGACTGAGACTCACCGGGGAAGACCATCTAGTTCATAATAAAAAGTCATGTGTTCAGTGCTGTCAGCATCACAGGCTAACTTTATACCAAAAACTTTTTAAAAAGAGTTGCATAAACAAAAAATAAAACCAGGCAAACAATAATTAAGTAATTAAAATGTTTTAAATTGCATGATAAAAATTCTAAAATATTGTCTGATAAAATCTTACTAAATAAGCCTCTAGTTTTGTGTTTAGTTAACATAAACATTGTCTTTCAACATTTTTAAAGGGTAAGTAAAAAAAAAATCATTCGTAAAAGAACATTTGTAAAAGAACAATGTTTATTCTTTCTCCAAGATACCGTTTATTTGCCGCAAAACTGATGCAAAACAGCATGTTTTCATTTAGATACTGCATTGTGTCATTTCGTCAAAACTCGTCATTTCATTTTGCATCATCCTGCAGAGTGCTGCTTACAAATAAAAGGGGACATGTAGGTCCACGTAACTCAGAGAGTAAATACTGTTCATTTACAGATATAAGAGACGTAGCAATAAAGCAGGTTGAAAATCATCAGATTTACTCTTATAGGCAAAATAAGGATAATATTTGTTTTGTGTGTTCATGTACAGTCGCCGTCGTCTGTAGTCTTTGTGAGCGTTGGTGTCATCTGAAGTCTTCACAAGTGAGTTTGGATTCAGTCTGGAGCTGGTGTAATCTCTAGAAACCTTGGGATGGGCATCCTGAGATGGAAACAGGAAATAAAAAGAAAAGAAAGTTTAGCATAGCTGCTGCTGTTCATATTATTTCAGACAAAAGATTATTTATTTAATCTCATATAACTGGAGTGCATGGTTATTAGATGTGTTGTGTGAATACTTAACTATGTATTTTAATCTAATTTAAACTAAAAAAGTGTGCCGGAGCCCCAAATACTATTAGGAATGCTATTTCAAAGTAAAATACCACAAAGTTCTACTTCCTTTAGTGGACTTTGATAAACCTCACTACAGGCCAAGCACCACAGCTGCTGCTGCCCACATTTGTGAATATTTTGCTATATATATCTGATTTGATCACAAGTAGGTTTAATAAACGCACATCACAAAACTTTACGCAGGTGCTCAATCACATGATACACTTCACCAATCAATAAACACAAATCAACACACTGCCACTAATGCTCTCAAAAATCAGTTTATTGATGAAGTGTTTCGTGTGATCCGTGTAAATGTATTATTTGTGGAACAGGCTTCTCTTTAGAATGGAACACACATGCCACAGTACCATTTCAGTAGCTGGAACTTCATATTTGTAATTAATACGACCGTTAAAATTTTGGGGTCAGTTAGATTTAATACATCTTTGAGAGAAGTCTCTTCTGCTAAACAAGGCTGCCTGTATTTGATTAAAAGGAAGTAAAAAAACAGTAATATTGTGAAATATTACAATTTAACACAACAGTTTTCTATGTGAGTATATTGTGAAATGAAATGTATTTCTGTGATCTAAGATAATTTTAATAACTCCAGTCTTCAGCGTCACATGATCAAAGTCAAGTCACTTTCATTGTCACCTCACCACAGCACATGTGCCTTGGTGAGTGAAATTCTTTTGAGCTTGCTCCAGAAATTGCAGAAACAATTAACATATAACCACACAGACTTCAACTGGTGAAAATGTGGCTGATTTTGACCACCGCGGTAGTCATGGACCAACAAATGCCGGTGGAGCGGTGTTTATAAAAAAAAATTATATATAATCGCCGGTGCGCACTTCATTTAAGTGCATATACTTTCATATCAAACTGCGAAATGAACTATGTGCAAGCAGTGTCGTGGTCAGTTAATTCATGGAATTACCAAAAAAGGTGATTAAAGCTGACTTAAACTGTGCATGCATGTAATATATTTTATATATATTATATACAGGATATATTTATATGTATGCACGTCTAGAAATCAGCCCAGCACTGTCTCACTCATCTAACGCACCCTATTTAACTCGTCTGTCGCGACGCTGTTGTGTTGCGTCCGGTTTACTTTTCCGCCACCAAGCAAGCTAAGTAACTCCTCATCTGCACGCGCTCTCTTTGAAATAGGAATCGTTGCCATATTTCTTGTTACCATCTTTTATTTATCGCTGTCTCGTTTGTATTTGGCCAGTTTGGAGAAAGCCTCACCAAACCTGACCAGCCAGCGTTTGCGATCACGAGAACTTGTGCAAACGCTGACGGGTGACATGAATGCAGATGACTCCAGATCGATGAGGTGGTATTTGCTTTGCCAACAAGATCCATCGCCCAACATTAAATTAATTTGCTGAATGCATAAACTGTATTTTCCTGCGCTCAAATCTGCCAATCTAAAGGAAACGCTGTGTTTGAGGTAATTTGTTAATTACCATAGACTTAGAATTTGCAACTATTACAGTTACTACACATATATTGAAAATCTTTGTATTATGCTTGCTATAGAGTGTGTGACGTCACGTGCACTACCACCGGTGGCAGTAGACAACCGCCACAGCCCTAGCAGCCCGTCAGGATGCTCTCTATAGTGTATGTGTAGGATGTTCATTCCAAACTTCCTCAGCCATCTCGGGAAGATGAAGCGTTGATGTGCCTTCTTCAGCACTGCGTGAGTGTGTGTAGACCAGGTGAGATCCTCACTGATGTTAATGCCGAGGAACTTAAAGCTGCTTACCCACTCCACAGGTGTCTTGTCGATGGTGATGGGTGTTTGTTCTCTGCTCTGTCTCCTGAAATCCACCACCAGCTCTTGGTCTTGTCGATGTCGAGTGAGAGGTGGTTCTCCTGACACCATTTGGTCAGGGTGCTCACCTCTTCTCTGTAGGCTGTCTCATCGTTGTTGGTGATCAGGCCTATCACCGTTGTGTCATCAGTGAATTTGACGATGACGTTGGAGCTGTGTGTGGCTGTACAGTCATGTGTGTACAGGGAGTAGAGGAGCGGGCTGAGGACACAGCCCTGAGGAGCACCAGTGTTCAGGGTTAGCGGGGATGAAGTATTGATGGCCACTCTGACCACCTGACTTCTGCTTGTCCGGAAGAGATCTGTTTAGTCCCAGAGTCTGGAGCTTCGCAACAAGTGTGGCAGGCAGTGTGGTGTTAAATGCTGAGCTGTAGTCCACAAACAGCATTCTCACATAGGTGTTGTTAATTTCCAGGTGGGAGAGAGCAGTGTAGGGTGAAACAACAGCATCGTCTGTAGAACAGTTGCTTCACTATGCAAATTGTAGTGGGTCCAATGAGGCAGGCAGCACAGAGCAGATTTAATCTCTGACGAGTTTCTCAAAACACTTACTGAAGATGGGTGTGAGAGCAATGGGCCTCCAGTCATTTAAGCATGTGATTTCACAAAAGAAGTGTGTTTTTGGTTGCCAGGGCAAGACAACCCTGCACAGATTACCAAAAGAGAAACAGCATTAAGGGACCAGTGGATGGAGTTTATTTTAACAGAGCATCAACGGAGTTGTGCAAGTGTTTGTGTTTGTTCCCTGCATTTCGAAGATGATTGTTTTACAAACAAGGCCCAGTTTGACGCCGGATTTGCACATCGTTTATTTCTTAAGGATGATGCAATCCCAACGAAAAAGGGTCACGATCATGTGTTGGAACCGCAGGCGGTGAGTAAAACTGCTTCAAATTTCTCTGCCTCCTTGTTAGTGCGTCCCCCTCCCATGCCGGAGACCCGGGTTCGAGCCCCGCTCGGAGCGAGTCATTGCTGCTGCTGCTCTCGTTCAGTTTCAGCCTCAGGATCTGATTCTGGATCATAAATATACACTGAATCTGACTGTTTGACATGGTTTGTTTTGGTTGGTTTTGTCCTCACGGTAATGTCAGAGCTTCCAGACGCTCTCAACGCTAAAGCTTACTGGCGCTCGTGATTCTTTAGCTCCGCCCACACGTCACGCCTCCAGCCGCTCGTGTTTTTCCGGGAAAAATCGGTACAGACTATCTTTCTCTTATGAATATAATAAAACTAAAGACTTTTTATGAAGGATGCAGTTCTACTCTATAGGTACTATAGATTAACAGGAGATTGAGTGAAAACGAGCATTTCACCCCCCCCTTTAATTATTATCAATGTCTTATCAATTATCAAAAGTTAAAACAAACATTTGTGTTTTAAATGAACACTGTACTATTTTAAAACTTTATTCATCGAAGAATCCTGAAAAAATGAAGCAACACAGCTGTTTTCAACACTGATAATAATCAGAAATGTTTCTTCAGAAGCAAATCAGACTGAAGACTGGAGTACTGATGCTGAAAATACAGCTTTACCATCACAGGAATAAATTACTTCTCTAAATATATTCAAATAGAAAACAGTCTTTTAAAGTGTAGTAAGTTGTATTCATTTCATACATTAAACTGTGATTGCCATAAAAGACTTTCACAAACATAAAAAAAACCATACCAACCCAAACTTATGAAACAGTTGTGTGTGTTCAAGATTGTACTTACTAGCCTGCGGTGTATAGCATCTTGGAGATGTTATCTGACAACAGCGGTGGGCCGACAGGGGCAGCAGGGCCTTCTCTGCAGGCCTATAAAAAACAAAATTGTGTGAAAAATGTTTTTACTGATTATTTAGTTATCATTTTCATTTGTGTAATGTCCACAAATTGACAAAAGAGAATAACTGAGAAAGGAAGACCTACCTGTACAGGTATGTTACAGTTGTTTACTGTCTGACAGCAGGTTCACTCAGACTCTGATCATCATCACTGAAGAGTCCAGGAACAAAACAAGCAATCTGACACAGAGTCAACAATATTTACTCTGCAGTTCCAGGTTCATTAGAAGGAAACAAGATAGAGCAGAGGTAAAAGACAGAATAATATATAATAACAATAATAACATATGTAATATACAAATTCTACTACTAATAATATAATCTTAAAATAACAGAATCTATATTTTTAATTTTAGGTTGAGTGTGACTTACGTTTTGATGTCACGGACTTCTTAAAATTGGTGAAATATATTCTGAAAAAGGCATATTAATGTATTTCATGAGCTTCTTCAGGTCACCTGTATTTCTAAGTCAGAATCTCCCTTCAGAAATGTTGAAATCTCGGAGCTTCACTTCTGTTCTGTAGTTTCTTTCTGTCCTCCTGAAATCACAGAACAATTTGTATTAATATCGGTTTATCATGAAACATCAAAACTCATGTGAACTTGATTTCAGCCGATTACACTCTCACTGTAAGTGACGTCATCGATTCAGTAAATTAGCCTTTTCCAATACAACACTGAAAACATGTGAAAACGCAGCAAAACATTCACAGAGCCATCAAAATATCACATACAGAAACGAAGATTTGATTAAAAGCCCAGAGTTTAATCAACAAGAGCTCAATCTATAGAGTTAGCCTACCTGAAAACACTGCGGTCAAGCCAGCCGCACTTCAGAAAAACACCGTCAAGCCAGCCGCGAGTGAAATTTATATGCGCGTGTATTACTATAATTACGGCAATAGCAGGAACAACAGAGAGGGAACGCGCTTTCAGAGCGCTTTTCATCTATACGTTCAGATTTGATCTATGACGACCTTTTTCGCCCATCTGCTCTAATATTCGTGTAACTTATTGTTTTCCTTGACTGCTCTGTATTACTATAATTTTCAGCCTTTCAAAGCATTACAATTATTAGTAGAAAACGAGATATGGGACATTCATTGATTTAGAAGACACTTTTTTATGATGAGAAAGAAGCAATTAAAGGTCAGTTCTTAAAGAAGACATCCCATACTATATCCATACCTCACATAAAACCATTTTACTGGAGACTTTTAGAGATATAGGATAATATTACACTTTACAAGTCTTTAAAGATCCCATTTCTAACAAGTAGAAAAAAAACAATGGTCAGTTCTTATAAGGGACTTCGCATACTATATGCAAACTTAATATCAAACCATTGTACAACAGCATTTTTGAGATATGGGACATTATTACACTTTAAAGGGTTATAAAGATCATATTTCTAATAAATAGAAAAAAAACAATGGTCAGTTCTTATCAGGGACGTCCCATACTATATACACAAAAAATCATTTTGCTAAAGCATTTTTGAGATATGGGTCCATATGGCGATTAAGAGGGCTATAAAGACCCCTATAGCGGAGTACAAAACTTTTTATCCACAGGAAGAAGGAGGCGGAAACCGGCCATCAATCAAATAAGGCTTTTAATAACAAAATAAACACAAAACACTGCGACAGCCCTTCACGGACGACTGTCGCTTACAAACAAAAACCAAACACAAACTAAAATCATGGCCTGGCCTGGCCCTCTCTCGTTGTTCACTGTCGTCGCCCCCTCTTTTGTATCATTCCATCTCCACCGCGGGACACGAGACCGGTGAGTGGAGCAGGCGTCGCTCATTTCCAGTCACTCCACTAGCCTCATTCCGTTCTCATGGCTCGCGGCCCCGCCCCACTCATCACAACCCTATTTCTAATAAGTAGAAAAAAAACAAAGGTCAGTTCATATAAGGGACATCCCAAACTATATGCAAACCTCATATCAAACCATTTTACTGCAGCATTTTTGAGATATGCGTCCATATCGCGATTTAGAGGGCTATAAAGTCAACATTTCTAATAAGTAGAAAAAAACAATAGTCAGTTCTTATCAGGGACATCCCATACTATATGCACACTTCATATGAAACCATTTTACTGCAGCATTTTTAATATATGGGACAATACAATGATTTAAAGGGCTATAAAGACACCATTTCTAATAAGTAGAAAAAAACAATAGTCTGTTCCTATAAGGGATTTCCCATACTATATGCACACCTCATATCAAAACCTTTTACTGCAGCATTTTTGACATATGGGTCCAAATGGTGATTTCGATGGCTATAAAGACACCATTTATAATAAGTAGAAAAAAACAATGGTCAGTTCTTATAAAGCACATGCCATACTATATGCACACCTCATATCAAAGCATTTTACTGCAGCATGTTTGAGATATGGGTCCATATGGCAATTTAGAGTGCTATAAAGACCCCATTTCTAATAAGTAGAAAAAAATAATAGTCAGTTCTCATCAGTGACGTCCCATACTATGAGCACATCTCATATCAAACCATTTTACTGCAGCTTTTTCCAGAAATGGGAAATTATTACACTTTAACGGGCTGTGAAGATCCCATTTCTAATAAGTAGAAAAAAACAATGGTCAGATCTTATAAAGGACATTCCATACTATATGCACAAATCATATCAAACCATTTTACTGCAGCATTTTTGAGATATGGGTCCATGTGGCAATTTAGAGGGCTATAAAGACAACATTTCTAATAAGTAGAAAAAAACAATAGTCAGTTCTTATCAGGGACGTCCCATACTATATGCACCCTTCATATGAAACCATTTTACTGCAGCATTTTTAAGATACGAGACATTTTTACACTTTAAAGGGCTGTAAAGATCCCATTTCTAATAAGTAGAAAAAAACAAAAGTCAGTTCTTATCAGGGACATCCCATACTATATGCACACCTCATATCAAACCATTTTACTGCAGAATTTTCGAGATATGGGACATTATTATATTTTAAAGGGCTATAAAGATCCCATTTCTAATAAGTAGATAAAAACAATGGTATGTTCCTATAAGGGATGTCCCATACTATATGCACACCTCATATCAAACCCTTTTACTGCAGCATTTTTGAGATATGGGTCCAAATGGTGATTTAGAGTGCTACAAAGACCCCATTTCTAATAAGTAGAAAAAAACAATGGTCAGTTCTTATAAAGGACATGCCATACTATATGCACACCTCATATCAAACCATTTTACTGCAGCATTTTCAAGATATGGGACATTATTACACTTTAAAGGGCTATAAAGATCCCATTTGTAATAAGTAGAAAAAAATAATAGTCAATTCTTATCAGGGACATTTCATACTATATGCACACATCATATCAAACCATTTTACAGCAGCATTTTCGAGATATGGGACATTATTACATTTTAAAGGGCTATAAAGATCCCATTTCTTAAAAGTAGAAAAAAACAATGGTCTGTTCCTATAAGGGATGTCCCATACTATATGCACACCTCATATCAAACCATTTTACTGCAGCATTTTTGAGATATGGGACATTATTACACTTTAAAGGGCTATAAAGACCCCATTTCTAATAAGTAGAAAAAAACAATGGTCAGTTCTTATAAAGGACATGCCATACTATATGCACACCTCATATCAAACCATTTTACTGCAGCATTTTCAAGATACGGGACATTATTACACTTTAAATGGCTGTAAAGATCCCATTTCTAATAAATAGAAAAAAACAATGGTCAGTTCTTATCAGGGATGTCCCATACTATATGCACACCTCATATCAAGCCATTTTACTGCAGCATTTTCGAGATATGGGACATTATTACATTTTAAATGGCTGTAAAGATCCCATTTCTAATAAGTAGAAAAAAGCAACAGTCAGTTCTTATCAGGGATGTCCCATTCTATATGCACACCTCATATCAAACCATTTTACTGCAGCATTTTCAAGATATGGGACATTATTACAATTTAAAGGGTCATAAAGATCCCATTTCTAATAAGTAGAAAAAAACAAAAATCAGTTCTTATCAGGGACATCCCATACTATATGCACACCTCATATCAAACCATTTTACTGCAGCATTTTCGAGATATGGGACATTGTTACATTTTAAATGGCTGTAAAGATCCCATTTCTAATAAGTAGAAAAAAGCAACAGTCAGTTCTTATCAGGGATGTCCCATACTATATGCACACCTCATATCAAACCATTTTACTGCAGCATTTTCAAGATATAGGACATTATTACAATTTAAAGGGTCATAAAGATCCCATTTCTAATAAGTAGAAAAAAACAAAAGTCAGTTCTTATCAGGGACATCCCATACTATATGCACACCTCATATCAAACCATTTTACTGCAGAATTTTCGAGATATGGGACATTATTATATTTTAAAGGGCTATAAAGATCCCATTTCTAATAAGTAGATAAAAACAATGGTATGTTCCTATAAGGGATGTCCCATACTATATGCACACCTCATATCAAACCCTTTTACTGCAGCATTTTTGAGATATGGGTCCAAATGGTGATTTAGAGTGCTACAAAGACCCCATTTCTAATAAGTAGAAAAAAACAATGGTCAGTTCTTATAAAGGACATGCCATACTATATGCACACCTCATATCAAACCATTTTACTGCAGCATTTTCAAGATATGGGACATTATTACACTTTAAAGGGCTATAAAGATCCCATTTGTAATAAGTAGAAAAAAATAATAGTCAATTCTTATCAGGGACATTTCATACTATATGCACACATCATATCAAACCATTTTACAGCAGCATTTTCGAGATATGGGACATTATTACATTTTAAAGGGCTATAAAGATCCCATTTCTTAAAAGTAGAAAAAAACAATGGTCTGTTCCTATAAGGGATGTCCCATACTATATGCACACCTCATATCAAACCATTTTACTGCAGCATTTTTGAGATATGGGACATTATTACACTTTAAAGGGCTATAAAGACCCCATTTCTAATAAGTAGAAAAAAACAATGGTCAGTTCTTATAAAGGACATGCCATACTATATGCACACCTCATATCAAACCATTTTACTGCAGCATTTTCAAGATACGGGACATTATTACACTTTAAATGGCTGTAAAGATCCCATTTCTAATAAATAGAAAAAAACAATGGTCAGTTCTTATCAGGGATGTCCCATACTATATGCACACCTCATATCAAGCCATTTTACTGCAGCATTTTCGAGATATGGGACATTATTACATTTTAAATGGCTGTAAAGATCCCATTTCTAATAAGTAGAAAAAAGCAACAGTCAGTTCTTATCAGGGATGTCCCATTCTATATGCACACCTCATATCAAACCATTTTACTGCAGCATTTTCAAGATATGGGACATTATTACAATTTAAAGGGTCATAAAGATCCCATTTCTAATAAGTAGAAAAAAACAAAAATCAGTTCTTATCAGGGACATCCCATACTATATGCACACCTCATATCAAACCATTTTACTGCAGCATTTTCGAGATATGGGACATTGTTACATTTTAAATGGCTGTAAAGATCCCATTTCTAATAAGTAGAAAAAAGCAACAGTCAGTTCTTATCAGGGATGTCCCATACTATATGCACACCTCATATCAAACCATTTTACTGCAGCATTTTCAAGATATAGGACATTATTACAATTTAAAGGGTCATAAAGATCCCATTTCTAATAAGTAGAAAAAAACAAAAGTCAGTTCTTATCAGGGACATCCCATACTATATGCACACCTCATATCAAACCATTTTACTGCAGAATTTTCGAGATATGGGACATTATTATATTTTAAAGGGCTATAAAGATCCCATTTCTAATAAGTAGATAAAAACAATGGTATGTTCCTATAAGGGATGTCCCATACTATATGCACACCTCATATCAAACCCTTTTACTGCAGCATTTTTGAGATATGGGTCCAAATGGTGATTTAGAGTGCTACAAAGACCCCATTTCTAATAAGTAGAAAAAAACAATGGTCAGTTCTTATAAAGGACATGCCATACTATATGCACACCTCATATCAAACCATTTTACTGCAGCATTTTCAAGATATGGGACATTATTACACTTTAAAGGGCTATAAAGATCCCATTTGTAATAAGTAGAAAAAAATAATAGTCAATTCTTATCAGGGACATTTCATACTATATGCACACATCATATCAAACCATTTTACAGCAGCATTTTCGAGATATGGGACATTATTACATTTTAAAGGGCTATAAAGATCCCATTTCTTAAAAGTAGAAAAAAACAATGGTCTGTTCCTATAAGGGATGTCCCATACTATATGCACACCTCATATCAAACCATTTTACTGCAGCATTTTTGAGATATGGGACATTATTACACTTTAAAGGGCTATAAAGACCCCATTTCTAATAAGTAGAAAAAAACAATGGTCAGTTCTTATAAAGGACATGCCATACTATATGCACACCTCATATCAAACCATTTTACTGCAGCATTTTCAAGATACGGGACATTATTACACTTTAAATGGCTGTAAAGATCCCATTTCTAATAAATAGAAAAAAACAATGGTCAGTTCTTATCAGGGATGTCCCATACTATATGCACACCTCATATCAAGCCATTTTACTGCAGCATTTTCGAGATATGGGACATTATTACATTTTAAATGGCTGTAAAGATCCCATTTCTAATAAGTAGAAAAAAGCAACAGTCAGTTCTTATCAGGGATGTCCCATTCTATATGCACACCTCATATCAAACCATTTTACTGCAGCATTTTCAAGATATGGGACATTATTACAATTTAAAGGGTCATAAAGATCCCATTTCTAATAAGTAGAAAAAAACAAAAATCAGTTCTTATCAGGGACATCCCATACTATATGCACACCTCATATCAAACCATTTTACTGCAGCATTTTCGAGATATGGGACATTGTTACATTTTAAATGGCTGTAAAGATCCCATTTCTAATAAGTAGAAAAAAGCAACAGTCAGTTCTTATCAGGGATGTCCCATACTATATGCACACCTCATATCAAACCATTTTACTGCAGCATTTTCAAGATATGGGACATTATTACAATTTAAAGGGTCATAAAGATCCCATTTCTAATAAGTAGAAAAAAACAAAAGTCAGTTCTTATCAGGGACATCCCATACTATATGCACACTTCATATCAAACCATTTTACTGCAGCATTTTCGAGATATGGGACATTATTACACTTTAAAGGGCTATAAAGATCCCATTTCTAATAAGTAGAAAAAAACAATGTTCAGTTCTTATAAAGGATATGCCATAGTATATGCACACCTCATATCAAACCATTTTACTGCAGCATTTTTGAGATATGGGTCCAAATGGTGATTTGGAGGGCTATAAAGGCATCATTTCTAATAAGTAGAAAAAAAACAATGGTCAGTTCTTATAAAGGACATCCCATACTATATGCACACCTCATATCAAACCATTTTACTGCAGAATTTTCGAGATATGGGACATTATTATATTTTAAAGGGCTATAAAGATCCCATTTCTAATAAGTAGATAAAAACAATGGTATGTTCCTATAAGGGATGTCCCATACTATATGCACACCTCATATCAAACCCTTTTACTGCAGCATTTTTGAGATATGGGTCCAAATGGTGATTTAGAGTGCTACAAAGACCCCATTTCTAATAAGTAGAAAAAAACAATGGTCAGTTCTTATAAAGGACATGCCATACTATATGCACACCTCATATCAAACCATTTTACTGCAGCATTTTCAAGATATGGGACATTATTACACTTTAAAGGGCTATAAAGATCCCATTTGTAATAAGTAGAAAAAAATAATAGTCAATTCTTATCAGGGACATTTCATACTATATGCACACATCATATCAAACCATTTTACAGCAGCATTTTCGAGATATGGGACATTATTACATTTTAAAGGGCTATAAAGATCCCATTTCTTAAAAGTAGAAAAAAACAATGGTCTGTTCCTATAAGGGATGTCCCATACTATATGCACACCTCATATCAAACCATTTTACTGCAGCATTTTTGAGATATGGGACATTATTACACTTTAAAGGGCTATAAAGACCCCATTTCTAATAAGTAGAAAAAAACAATGGTCAGTTCTTATAAAGGACATGCCATACTATATGCACACCTCATATCAAACCATTTTACTGCAGCATTTTCAAGATACGGGACATTATTACACTTTAAATGGCTGTAAAGATCCCATTTCTAATAAATAGAAAAAAACAATGGTCAGTTCTTATCAGGGATGTCCCATACTATATGCACACCTCATATCAAGCCATTTTACTGCAGCATTTTCGAGATATGGGACATTATTACATTTTAAATGGCTGTAAAGATCCCATTTCTAATAAGTAGAAAAAAGCAACAGTCAGTTCTTATCAGGGATGTCCCATTCTATATGCACACCTCATATCAAACCATTTTACTGCAGCATTTTCAAGATATGGGACATTATTACAATTTAAAGGGTCATAAAGATCCCATTTCTAATAAGTAGAAAAAAACAAAAATCAGTTCTTATCAGGGACATCCCATACTATATGCACACCTCATATCAAACCATTTTACTGCAGCATTTTCGAGATATGGGACATTGTTACATTTTAAATGGCTGTAAAGATCCCATTTCTAATAAGTAGAAAAAAGCAACAGTCAGTTCTTATCAGGGATGTCCCATACTATATGCACACCTCATATCAAACCATTTTACTGCAGCATTTTCAAGATATAGGACATTATTACAATTTAAAGGGTCATAAAGATCCCATTTCTAATAAGTAGAAAAAAACAAAAGTCAGTTCTTATCAGGGACATCCCATACTATATGCACACCTCATATCAAACCATTTTACTGCAGAATTTTCGAGATATGGGACATTATTATATTTTAAAGGGCTATAAAGATCCCATTTCTAATAAGTAGATAAAAACAATGGTATGTTCCTATAAGGGATGTCCCATACTATATGCACACCTCATATCAAACCCTTTTACTGCAGCATTTTTGAGATATGGGTCCAAATGGTGATTTAGAGTGCTACAAAGACCCCATTTCTAATAAGTAGAAAAAAACAATGGTCAGTTCTTATAAAGGACATGCCATACTATATGCACACCTCATATCAAACCATTTTACTGCAGCATTTTCAAGATATGGGACATTATTACACTTTAAAGGGCTATAAAGATCCCATTTGTAATAAGTAGAAAAAAATAATAGTCAATTCTTATCAGGGACATTTCATACTATATGCACACATCATATCAAACCATTTTACAGCAGCATTTTCGAGATATGGGACATTATTACATTTTAAAGGGCTATAAAGATCCCATTTCTTAAAAGTAGAAAAAAACAATGGTCTGTTCCTATAAGGGATGTCCCATACTATATGCACACCTCATATCAAACCATTTTACTGCAGCATTTTTGAGATATGGGACATTATTACACTTTAAAGGGCTATAAAGACCCCATTTCTAATAAGTAGAAAAAAACAATGGTCAGTTCTTATAAAGGACATGCCATACTATATGCACACCTCATATCAAACCATTTTACTGCAGCATTTTCAAGATACGGGACATTATTACACTTTAAATGGCTGTAAAGATCCCATTTCTAATAAATAGAAAAAAACAATGGTCAGTTCTTATCAGGGATGTCCCATACTATATGCACACCTCATATCAAGCCATTTTACTGCAGCATTTTCGAGATATGGGACATTATTACATTTTAAATGGCTGTAAAGATCCCATTTCTAATAAGTAGAAAAAAGCAACAGTCAGTTCTTATCAGGGATGTCCCATTCTATATGCACACCTCATATCAAACCATTTTACTGCAGCATTTTCAAGATATGGGACATTATTACAATTTAAAGGGTCATAAAGATCCCATTTCTAATAAGTAGAAAAAAACAAAAATCAGTTCTTATCAGGGACATCCCATACTATATGCACACCTCATATCAAACCATTTTACTGCAGCATTTTCGAGATATGGGACATTGTTACATTTTAAATGGCTGTAAAGATCCCATTTCTAATAAGTAGAAAAAAGCAACAGTCAGTTCTTATCAGGGATGTCCCATACTATATGCACACCTCATATCAAACCATTTTACTGCAGCATTTTCAAGATATGGGACATTATTACAATTTAAAGGGTCATAAAGATCCCATTTCTAATAAGTAGAAAAAAACAAAAGTCAGTTCTTATCAGGGACATCCCATACTATATGCACACTTCATATCAAACCATTTTACTGCAGCATTTTCGAGATATGGGACATTATTACACTTTAAAGGGCTATAAAGATCCCATTTCTAATAAGTAGAAAAAAACAATGTTCAGTTCTTATAAAGGATATGCCATAGTATATGCACACCTCATATCAAACCATTTTACTGCAGCATTTTTGAGATATGGGTCCAAATGGTGATTTGGAGGGCTATAAAGGCATCATTTCTAATAAGTAGAAAAAAAACAATGGTCAGTTCTTATAAAGGACATCCCATACTATATGCACACCTCATATCAAACCATTTTACTGCAGAATTTTCGAGATATGGGACATTATTATATTTTAAAGGGCTATAAAGATCCCATTTCTAATAAGTAGATAAAAACAATGGTATGTTCCTATAAGGGATGTCCCATACTATATGCACACCTCATATCAAACCCTTTTACTGCAGCATTTTTGAGATATGGGTCCAAATGGTGATTTAGAGTGCTACAAAGACCCCATTTCTAATAAGTAGAAAAAAACAATGGTCAGTTCTTATAAAGGACATGCCATACTATATGCACACCTCATATCAAACCATTTTACTGCAGCATTTTCAAGATATGGGACATTATTACACTTTAAAGGGCTATAAAGATCCCATTTGTAATAAGTAGAAAAAAATAATAGTCAATTCTTATCAGGGACATTTCATACTATATGCACACATCATATCAAACCATTTTACAGCAGCATTTTCGAGATATGGGACATTATTACATTTTAAAGGGCTATAAAGATCCCATTTCTTAAAAGTAGAAAAAAACAATGGTCTGTTCCTATAAGGGATGTCCCATACTATATGCACACCTCATATCAAACCATTTTACTGCAGCATTTTTGAGATATGGGACATTATTACACTTTAAAGGGCTATAAAGACCCCATTTCTAATAAGTAGAAAAAAACAATGGTCAGTTCTTATAAAGGACATGCCATACTATATGCACACCTCATATCAAACCATTTTACTGCAGCATTTTCAAGATACGGGACATTATTACACTTTAAATGGCTGTAAAGATCCCATTTCTAATAAATAGAAAAAAACAATGGTCAGTTCTTATCAGGGATGTCCCATACTATATGCACACCTCATATCAAGCCATTTTACTGCAGCATTTTCGAGATATGGGACATTATTACATTTTAAATGGCTGTAAAGATCCCATTTCTAATAAGTAGAAAAAAGCAACAGTCAGTTCTTATCAGGGATGTCCCATTCTATATGCACACCTCATATCAAACCATTTTACTGCAGCATTTTCAAGATATGGGACATTATTACAATTTAAAGGGTCATAAAGATCCCATTTCTAATAAGTAGAAAAAAACAAAAATCAGTTCTTATCAGGGACATCCCATACTATATGCACACCTCATATCAAACCATTTTACTGCAGCATTTTCGAGATATGGGACATTGTTACATTTTAAATGGCTGTAAAGATCCCATTTCTAATAAGTAGAAAAAAGCAACAGTCAGTTCTTATCAGGGATGTCCCATACTATATGCACACCTCATATCAAACCATTTTACTGCAGCATTTTCAAGATATGGGACATTATTACAATTTAAAGGGTCATAAAGATCCCATTTCTAATAAGTAGAAAAAAACAAAAGTCAGTTCTTATCAGGGACATCCCATACTATATGCACACTTCATATCAAACCATTTTACTGCAGCATTTTCGAGATATGGGACATTATTACACTTTAAAGGGCTATAAAGATCCCATTTCTAATAAGTAGAAAAAAACAATGTTCAGTTCTTATAAAGGATATGCCATAGTATATGCACACCTCATATCAAACCATTTTACTGCAGCATTTTTGAGATATGGGTCCAAATGGTGATTTGGAGGGCTATAAAGGCATCATTTCTAATAAGTAGAAAAAAAACAATGGTCAGTTCTTATAAAGGACATCCCATACTATATGCACACCTCATATCAAACCATTTTACTGCAGAATTTTCGAGATATGGGACATTATTATATTTTAAAGGGCTATAAAGATCCCATTTCTAATAAGTAGATAAAAACAATGGTATGTTCCTATAAGGGATGTCCCATACTATATGCACACCTCATATCAAACCCTTTTACTGCAGCATTTTTGAGATATGGGTCCAAATGGTGATTTAGAGTGCTACAAAGACCCCATTTCTAATAAGTAGAAAAAAACAATGGTCAGTTCTTATAAAGGACATGCCATACTATATGCACACCTCATATCAAACCATTTTACTGCAGCATTTTTGAGATATGGGTCCATATGGTAATTTAGAGGACTATAAAGACCACATTTCTAATAAGTTGAAAAACAAATGTCAGCTCCTTTAAGGGATGTCCCATACTATATGCACACCTCATATCAAACCATTTTACAGCAGCATTTTCAGATATGGGACTATAAGGTGATTCTTTGGGCTATAAATATCCCATGTCGCTTCCACATTATCTTAAGTGTTCTTAATACCTGTGTATATACAATGTAACTACATGTGTACGTAATATATAACACAGTGTAAGTATACATTGGTATATAGTATCCATGGCTAGAATATTTTTGTAACAACCCTCAGAATGGTTTGTGCAAGTACAAATGTATAACAGGACATGTAAATCTACATTTTGTAACAACAATATGTATAAGAGTAATTTGAACCATTTGATCCAGGTGGTGGAGATGGGTGGGTTTAGGGTTCTGTAAAGTGGGAGGAGTTGGTGCACCACTTTAATACCCGTGTACTTACATGGTAACTCCTCAGGAACTGTCGACTTCATTTAAAGTGCAACATTGTGGACACCAACCACATTTTATATGTAAAGCCTAATTTACTTGCCACTGCAGTGTAACATAGGGGTAATTACATAATAAATTGAATATTGCTATTAGTCCTGTTACACATTTGTACTTTCTTACCAATAAATTTTATCACCAATGTCCTGTTGCACATTTGTACTTACACATACCATTCAATGGGTTATTACAAATATGTAGTTACACAAACATTAGAGCTATAGATACTATGTACCAATGTGTACTTACACTGTGGTTACATACTACATACACATCTAATTACTAAGTACACAGGTATTAGGGACACAATATAAAGTGGAACCCCCATTTCTAATAAGTTGAAAAAAAAAAACAATATTTAGTTTGTATATTGGAGGTGCCATACTATATTCACACCTTATATAAAAAAGTTTTACTGCATTTCTAGCATTTTGCAAAGATGTTTTTCTGTTTTTCTGAAATGTATTCTGTTTCAGAGGCCTAGAAAGACCCCATTTCTAATAAGTAGAAGAATACAATGATCAGTTAGTACATGGGACATCCCACAAGCACACCTTATATAAAACTATTTTACTGAAGTATTTGGTGTATAAAGATATTTTACGATAGCAATTTGGGGTTAAAAATCAAGAAAATCCTCAGAAACTCCAGTTTTGAGAACTATTTCAAATAAGTTTAAAAAAAGGCCATTCCTTCTAAAGTTCCTCCTACATTTTAAGCACACCTAATGTGAAGTCTGTGTACTGTGGCAGTTTGTAGAAGCATGCATTCATATAGAACAAAACACTCAAATACATTTTAATATTTCCTAATTTTTTGCAACCTATAGAAATGTTTTTTTCAAATACTTAAAAGAAATAATGGCCTTTTCTTACAAAGTAGCTCATATTCTATCAGCACAGATAATCTGAAGTCTGTGTACTTTGGCAGTTTGTTGCATACATCCAAATTTAAAAATATTATATATATATATATATATATATATATATATATATATATATATATATATTAGGGGTGTAACGGTTCACAAAATTCACGGTTCGGTTCGATACGATACACTGATGTCACGGTTCGGTTCGGTTCGGTTCGATACGTTTTAGATACAGCAAAATGTAAAAACATCTCAACTTTTCAGAATGCCGCAAGCGCACCGCGGGTCATGTGACAAGAACCAACCAATCAGCTTCATCCTTTCCCGTAACAACGTTGAGAGCTCAGCCAAGATGAAGGATCAGCTGATCATAGTTGTATATGGATTGCAATTTTGAAATAAATTTAGTAGCAGAGCTACTGCAAGCGATTTTTAGAGCTGCAAATCCATTTATCCTTCGCTGAAATTTCCGCGTCTCATGGAGAGAGCACGTCATTGTTGCTTAGCAAAGACAGACGCCTCATGAGCGCTTCTGCCCGAGCGCTTTGGAAAGGAGGAGAAAGACGCGCTTAGCGTTTTCCATGCGTTTTTAGGCACGATATGTGAACGGCACTCGCTCACTCAGCACGCGCTGAAGGCTCGTTGCAAAATGTCGAATGCATTTAACAGACCAGAAATATAAGATCCTAAAATAACCAACAGGTCTGGTGTTTGGGTTGGATTCCCTGTAAGCTATAGTGTCTAAATGCTGCAGGGATAGTTTGCTGCGTGCATGTTTCTCCTTTTTTTTCGTCTTTTCCCAGATAGTACTGACGCATATATCCCAGATATTCCCGCTGGTGTTTTTTTTTTTTTTTTGTATTCCCGCTGGTGTACCCTGTCATGTTGCAGATGCGACATACCGTTGTTTTTTTATCCACCACTCTCTTGCCATCACCATTATAGCTTAAAGGGAATCCAAAGTGCACCCAAACACCAGACCTGTTGGTTATTGGAGGATCTTCTCATTTCTAGTCTGTTAAACGCATTGGCTATTTTGCAACGAGCCTTCAGCGCGTACTGAGTGAGCGAGCGCCTGCTGAGTAGCCTAACATAAACATATAAGATGGTGTTTTTTTCTTCTTCGGGAGTGTCAGGGGCGTTGCCTGTTACGTTGTTTGGGTTATTGGGCTACCTTGTTGAACGCATATCATTATATTTCTCTCTCTCTTTTTTTTTTTTTTTTTTCAAATATAATTAAATACTCCAACGAACCGTTCGGTATACATAATGCGTACCGCGTACCGAACCGAAAGCGTCGTACCGAACGGTTCAATACGAATACGCGTATCGTTACACCCCTAATATATATATATATATATATATATATATATATATATATATATATATATATATCAGACTTCAGACTATCTGTGCTGATAGAATATGAGCTACTTTATATATATATTATAGACTGGATATTTTTTCCCCAGTTTTGAGGTTTATATAAACATCAGGTTAAATACATACAGTAGATAAAAATAATGGCCTTTGCATGCAAGGCACTCCCTATTCTTTCAGCAAATATGAAGTCACACACACTTGTCTGTCACACTATACTTCACACACTTTCTAAACACCAAATATGGAGTCTTTGCTCTGTGAAAGTTTAGAGTAGCTTGCATTCAATGGATGAATGGATCATAGCGTATCCCCAGTCTTGTTTCTGGAAATCTCACTTAAAGTTCAGTTCCAACCCTAATCTAATTAAGAGTCAGGAACAATTCATAGTTACAGAAAGGTTTGCTGGAGCAGGATTGACACTGAACTCTGCACGAAGGTAGTATTATTATGTGCCTTTTAAAAATAGTAAGTGTTCCTACTTATGTAGTTAAATAGCATTTTGTTGAATTAGAATACATGTAAGTCCAAACTGCCAAAGTACCCAGATTTTATTTTAGCTGTGCTAATAAAGTAGGAGGTGCCTTGCATGAAATGGGCATCGTTTTCCTCTACTTTTATAAGCTGACATTTCTACATGTCTCAAAGTTATGCAAAGTCTCAGAACTGACTCTGAATGCATGCAGTTCCAGATTGGTAAACTGAAATGTTTTTTATAATTGCTGCACATATTTGGTGATGTCCCTTATGACAATTGTTTATTATTATTATTATTATTATTGGAATAGATAAATGTAATGTTTTATAACTCTATATGTGAAATACTTGCTAGCTCTTAAAAAAACCATACAGTAAAATGTTTTCCATGGATTTACTCATAGATTTTAGAAAACATTTAATTTCTCTATGAGCCTCTGAAGTGAATATACCCTTTATCTTTATAGCCCCCTAAAGCACAATATAGGTCCATAACTCATTAATGTTGCAGTAGACTGGGTTTTATATCAAACCATTATGTGTGCATATAGTATGGGATGTCCCTTATGAGAACTGACCATTGTTTTTTTCTACTTATTAGAAATGGGATCTTTAAAGCCCGTTAAAGTGTAATAATGTCCCATATCTCAAAAGTCCTGCAGTAAAATGGTTTGATATGAGGTGTGCATATAGTATGGGACGTCCCTGATAAGAACTGACCATTGTTTTTTTCTACTTATTAGAAATTACGTCTTTATATCCCTCCAAATCACCATTTGGACCCATATCTCGAAAATGCTGCAGTAAAATGGTTTGATATGAGGTGTGCATATAGTATGGGACATCCCTGATAAGAACTGACCATTGTTTTTTTCTACTTATTAGAAATGGGATCTTTACAGCCATTTAAAGTGTAATAATGTCCCGTATCTTGAAAATGCTGCAGTAAAATGGTTTGATATGAGGTGTGCATATAGTATGGGACGTCCCTGATAAGAACTGACTATTGTTTTTTTCTACTTATTAGAAATGGTGTCTTTATAGCCCTCTAAATCATTGTATTGTCCCATATCTGAAAAATGCTGCAGTAAAATGGTTTGAAATGAGGTGTGCATATAGTATGGGACATCCCAGATAAGAACTGACTGTTGTTTTGTTCTACTTATTAGAAATGGGATCTTTACAGCCATTTAAAGTGTAATAATGTCCCATATCTCGAAAATGCTGCAGTAAAATGGTTTGATAAGAGGTGTGCACATAGTATGGGATGTCCATGATAAGAACTGACCATTGTTTTTTTCTACTTATTAGAAATGGGATCTTTACAGCCATTTAAAGTGTAATAATGTCCCATATCTCGAAAATGCTGCAGTAAAATGGTTTGATATGAGGTGTGCATATAGTATGGCATGTCCTTTATAAGAACTGACCATTGTTTTTTTCTACTTATTAGAAATGGGGTCTTTATAGCCCTTTAAAGTGTAATAATGTCCCATATCTCAAAAATGCTGCAGTAAAAGGGTTTGATATGAGGTGTGCATATAGTATGGGATGTCCTTTATAAGAACTGACCATTGTTTTTTTCTACTTATTAGAAATGATGTCTTTATAGCCCTACAAATCACCATTTGGACCCATATCTCAAAAATGCTGCAGTAAAATGGTTTGATATGAGGTGTGCATATAGTATGGCATGTCCTTTATAAGAACTGACCATTGTTTTTTTCTACTTATTAGAAATGGGATCTTTATAGCCCTTTAAAGTGTAATAATGTCCCATATCTTGAAAATGCTGCAGTAAAATGGTTTGATATGAGGTGTGCATATAGTGTGGGAGGTCCCTGATAAGAACTGACTTTTGTTTTTTTTCTACTTATTAGAAATGATGCCTTTATAGCCCTCCAAATCACCATTTGGACCCATATCTCAAAAATGCTGCAGTAAAATGGTTTGATATGAGGTGTGCATATAGTATGGGACATCCCTGATAAGAACTGACTGTTGCTTTTTTCTACTTATTAGAAATGGGATCTTTACAGCCATTTAAAGTGTAATAATGTCCCATATCTCGAAAATGCTGCAGTAAAATGGTTTGATATGAGGTGTGCATATAGTATGGGATGTCCCTGATAAGAACTGACTTTTGTTTTTTTCTACTTATTAGAAATGGGATCTTTATGACCCTTTAAATTGTAATAATGTCCCATATCTTGAAAATGCTGCAGTAAAATGGTTTGATATGAGGTGTGCATATAGTATGGGACATCCCTGATAAGAACTGACTGTTGCTTTTTTCTACTTATTAGAAATGGGATCTTTACAGCCATTTAAAATGTAATAATGTCCCATATCTCGAAAATGCTGCAGTAAAATGGTTTGATATGAGGTGTGCATATAGTATGGGACATCCCTGATAAGAACTGACCATTGTTTTTTTCTACTTATTAGAAATGGGATCTTTACAGCCATTTAAAGTGTAATAATGTCCCATATCTCGAAAATGCTGCAGTAAAATGGTTTGATATGAGGTGTGCATATAGTATGGCATGTCCTTTATAAGAACTGACCATTGTTTTTTTCTACTTATTAGAAATTATGTCTTTACAGCCCTCCAAATCACCATTTGGACCCATATCTCAAAAATGCTGCAGTAAAATGGTTTGATATGATGTGTGCATATAATATGGGACGTCCCTGATAAGAACTGACTATTCTATTATTCTACTTATTAGAAATGGGATCTTTATAGCCCTTTAAAGTGTAATAATGTCCCATATCTCAAAAATGCTGCAGTAAAAGGGTTTGATATGAGGTGTGCATATAGTATGGCATGTCCTTTATAAGAACTGACCATTGTTTTTTTCTACTTATTAGAAATGGGATCTTTATAGCCCTTTAAAGTGTAATAATGTCCCATATCTTGAAAATGCTGCAGTAAAATGGTTTGATATGAGGTGTGCATATAGTGTGGGAGGTCCCTGATAAGAACTGACTTTTGTTTTTTTTCTACTTATTAGAAATGATGCCTTTATAGCCCTCCAAATCACCATTTGGACCCATATCTCAAAAATGCTGCAGTAAAATGGTTTGATATGAGGTGTGCATATAGTATGGGACATCCCTGATAAGAACTGACTGTTGCTTTTTTCTACTTATTAGAAATGGGATCTTTACAGCCATTTAAAGTGTAATAATGTCCCATATCTCGAAAATGCTGCAGTAAAATGGTTTGATATGAGGTGTGCATATAGTATGGGATGTCCCTGATAAGAACTGACTTTTGTTTTTTTCTACTTATTAGAAATGGGATCTTTATGACCCTTTAAATTGTAATAATGTCCCATATCTTGAAAATGCTGCAGTAAAATGGTTTGATATGAGGTGTGCATATAGTATGGGACATCCCTGATAAGAACTGACTGTTGCTTTTTTCTACTTATTAGAAATGGGATCTTTACAGCCATTTAAAATGTAATAATGTCCCATATCTCGAAAATGCTGCAGTAAAATGGTTTGATATGAGGTGTGCATATAGTATGGGACATCCCTGATAAGAACTGACCATTGTTTTTTTCTACTTATTAGAAATGGGATCTTTACAGCCATTTAAAGTGTAATAATGTCCCATATCTCGAAAATGCTGCAGTAAAATGGTTTGATATGAGGTGTGCATATAGTATGGCATGTCCTTTATAAGAACTGACCATTGTTTTTTTCTACTTATTAGAAATTATGTCTTTACAGCCCTCCAAATCACCATTTGGACCCATATCTCAAAAATGCTGCAGTAAAATGGTTTGATATGATGTGTGCATATAATATGGGACGTCCCTGATAAGAACTGACTATTCTATTATTCTACTTATTAGAAATGGGATCTTTATAGCCCTTTAAAGTGTAATAATGTCCCATATCTCAAAAATGCTGCAGTAAAAGGGTTTGATATGAGGTGTGCATATAGTATGGGATGTCCTTTAAAAGAACTGACCATTGTTTTTTTCTACTTATTAGAAATGATGTCTTTATAGCCCTCCAAATCACCATTTGGACCCATATCTCAAAAATGCTGCAGTAAAAGGGTTTGATATGAGGTGTGCATATAGTATGGGATGTCCTTTATAAGAACTGACCATTGTTTTTTTCTACTTATTAGAAATGGGATCTTTATGACCCTTTAAATTGTAATAATGTCCCATATCTTGAAAATGCTGCAGTAAAATGGTTTGATATGAGGTGTGCATATAGTATGGGACATCCCTGATAAGAACTGACTGTTGCTTTTTTCTACTTATTAGAAATGGGATCCTTACAGCCATTTAAAATGTAATAATGTCCCATATCTCGAAAATGCTGCAGTAAAATGGTTTGATATGAGGTGTGCATATAGTATGGGACATCCCTGATAAGAACTAACCATTGTTTTTTTTCTACTTATTAGAAATGGGATCTTTACAGCCATTTAAAGTGTAATAATGTCCCATATCTCGAAAATGCTGCAGTAAAATGGTTTGATATGAGGTGTGCATATAGTATGGCATGTCCTTTATAAGAACTGACCATTGTTTTTTTCTACTTATTAGAAATTATGTCTTTACAGCCCTCCAAATCACCATTTGGACCCATATCTCAAAAATGCTGCAGTAAAATGGTTTGATATGATGTGTGCATATAATATGGGACGTCCCTGATAAGAACTGACTATTCTATTTTTCTACTTATTAGAAATGGGATCTTTATAGCCCTTTAAAGTGTAATAATGTCCCATATCTCAAAAATGCTGCAGTAAAAGGGTTTGATATGAGGTGTGCATATAGTATGGGATGTCCTTTATAAGAACTGACCATTGTTTTTTTCTACTTATTAGAAATGATGTCTTTATAGCCCTCCAAATCACCATTTGGACCCATATGTCAAAAATGCTGCAGTAAAAGGTTTTGATATGAGGTGTGCATATAGTATGGGAAATCCCTTATAGGAACAGACTATTGTTTTTTTCTACTTATTAGAAATGGTGTCTTTATAGCCCTTTAAATCATTGTATTGTCCCATATATTAAAAATGCTGCAGTAAAATGGTTTCATATGAAGTGTGCATATAGTATGGGATGTCCCTGATAAGAACTGACCTTTGTTTTTTTCTACTTATTAGAAATGTTGACTTTATAGCCCTCTAAATCGCGATATGGACGCATATCTCAAAAATGCTGCAGTAAAATGGTTTGATATGAGGTTTGCATATAGTTTGGGATGTCCCTTATATGAACTGACCTTTGTTTTTTTTCTACTTATTAGAAATAGGGTTGTGATGAGTGGGGCGGGGCCGCGAGCCATGAGAACGGAATGAGGCTAGTGGAGTGACTGGAAATGAGCGACGCCTGCTCCACTCACCGGTCTCGCGTCCCGCGGTGGAGATGGAAGGGTACAAAAGAGGGTGCGACGACAGTGAACAACGAGAGAGGGCCAGGCCAGGCCATGATTTTAGTTTGTGTTTGGTTTTTGTTTGTAAGCGACAGTCGTCCGTGAAGGGCTGTCGCAGTGTTTTGTGTTTATTTTTTAATTTTTTAATTTTATATTATAATTTTTTTTTTATTTTTTGTTTATTAAAAGCCTTATTTGATTGATGGCCGGTTTCCGCCTCCTTCTTCCTGTGGATAAAAAGTTTTGTACTCCGCTATAGGGGTCTTTATAGCCCTCTTAATCGCCATATGGACCCATATCTCAAAAATGCTTTAGCAAAATGATTTTTTCTGTATATAGTATGGGACGTCCCTGATAAGAACTGACCATTGTTTTTTTATATTTATTAGAAATATGATCTTTATAACCCTTTAAAGTGTAATAATGTCCCATATCTCAAAAATGCTGTTGTACAATGGTTTGATATGAAGTTTGCATATAGTATGCGAAGTCCCTTATAAGAACTGACCATTGTTTTTTTCTACTTGTTAGAAATGGGATCTTAAAAGACTTGTAAAGTGTAATATTATCCTATATCTCTAAAAGTCTCCAGTAAAATGGTTTTATGTGAGGTATGGATATAGTATGGGATGTCTTCTTTAAGAACTGACCTTTAATTGCTTCTTTCTCATCATAAAAAAGTGTCTTCTAAATCAATGAATGTCCCATATCTCGTTTTCTACTAATATTTGTAATGCTTTGAAAGGCTGAAAATTATAGTAATACAGAGCAGTCAAGGAAAACAATAAGTTACACGAATATTAGAGCAGATGGGCGAAAAAGGTCGTCATAGATCAAATCTGAACGTATAGATGAAAAGCGCTCTGAAAGCGCGTTCCCTCTCTGTTGTTCCTGCTATTGCCGTAATTATAGTAATACACGCGCATATAAATTTCACTCGCGGCTGGCTTGACGGTGTTTTTCTGAAGTGCGGCTGGCTTGACCGCAGTCTGAAAACTGCTAAGATGCTAACGGACTTTTCCAAAGACACTAAAACATTTCGATAAAATAAATTTAATTGAAACATGTCAATAACAAGTAAGAAACCTGTCAGGAACGTTTGTATATAATAGTTGTGTGATTTTAGCGACTAAACATACCTAAATACTCATTTTGTAGCTCAGAAAGCATAGAGACGCATTCTTTCTGGTAGCCTGTAAAAGAGTGAAAAACACGGTCGGTGAAAAAGCAGTCAGGACTTCTCTTTAATAATCCGCTTTTACATTTTCCCTCCGAGAAACTGCTGGAAACGCATTAATAAAATACATTAATAAAAAAAAAAAACATGTCTAAACAAGTTAACGGTAACATTATTTGAAAATGAGCCAGTCTCATAGACTGTATTAAAACACACCGCGTGCCTTACTAGTACCTGTACAGAATTAACAAAGTAGTATTTTTTTTTGTCTAATTGAGCTGAATTGAAATCGTAACGTTACCTGAAAGCCACAGATGTCGCTGGGATGAGTCTCTTATCTCTCTCTGGGTGGCTAAAATAAAAGAGATGAATAACTGGGCACGCGCACACAGATGCGCGGCATCGGACAGCGGTCGTGAACCAACTCAGGGCCTACGATTGATGAGCTGGAGAACAGAGCACTGACCGAATTAGATCGGTCTCCGCCTGGCCGATGTTGCCGACGTACATGTGCTGTCTTGGAAATGATTCACGCTCCCCAAACTGACACAAATGATTCGCGAACCCGCTTTGAACTCTCGAACTGACACAAATGATTCGCGAACCCGCTTTGAACTCTCGAACTGACACAAATGATTCGCGAACCCGCTATGAACTTCCGAACTGACTCAAATGATTTGCGATCCCCAAACTGACACAAATGATTCGCGAACCCTCTTTGAACTCCCGAACTGATTCAAATGATTTGCGATCCCCAAACTGACACAATGATTCGCGATCCCGCTCTGAACTCCCGAACTGACACAAATGATTCGCGAACTGATTCAAAGGATTTGCTATCCCCAAACTGACACAAATGATTCGCGATCCCGCTCTGAACTCCCGAACCGACACAAATGATTCGCGAACTGATTCAAATGATTCGCGATCCCGCTCTGAACTCCCGAACCGACACAAATGATTCGCGATCCCGCTCTGAACTCCCGGAACTGATTCAAATGATTTGCGATCCCCAAACCGACACAAATGATTCGCGATCCCGCTCTGAACTCCCGGAACTGATTCAAATGATTCACGCTCCCCAAACTGACACAAATGATTCGCGAACCCGCTTTGAACTCTCGAACTGACACAAATGATTCGCGAACCCGCTATGAACTTCCGAACTGACTCAAATGATTTGCGATCCCCAAACTGACACAAATGATTCGCGAACCCTCTTTGAACTCCCGAACTGATTCAAATGATTTGCGATCCCCAAACTGACACAATGATTCGCGATCCCGCTCTGAACTCCCGAACTGACACAAATGATTCGCGAACTGATTCAAATGATTTGCTATCCCCAAACTGACACAAATGATTCGCGATCCCGCTCTGAACTCCCGAACCGACACAAATGATTCGCGAACTGATTCAAATGATTCGCGATCCCGCTCTGAACTCCCGAACCGACACAAATGATTCGCGATCCCGCTCTGAACTCCCGAACTGACACAAATGATTCGCGAACTGATTCAAATGATTTGCGATCCCTAAACTGACACAAATGATTCACGATCCCGCTCTGAACTCCCGAACTGACACAAATGATTCGCGAACTGATTCAAATGATTTGCGATCTCTAAACTGACACAAATGATTCGCGAACTGATTCAAATGATTTGCGATCTCTAAACTGACACATTCGCGATCCCGCTCTGAACTCCCGAAATGACACAAATGATTCGCGAACTGATTCAAAGGATTTGCGATCCCCAAACTGACACAAATGATTCGCGATTCCCAGACAGATTTCAAATGGCAATACGTTTAAAGTAATATTCCACCCAAAATGAGCATCATCTCTTAATCTTCTGTCATTCCCAACTTGCATTGACTTCTTTTGTGTAACTCAAAAGAGATCTTTTTAAAGAATCTTCAGCTCAGCTTCTTTCTAACTACTGTATGTCTGACAAGCCCTGGGGATAGAAAACATCACGAAACCTCAATAAAAGTATAAAAGACTGCAAAGTTATAAAAATGGAATTAATATTAAATAAAATATAAAAATATATAATAATTAAAATACAGCATGTATATTTGTGATAACTGAATGCTACTCACATGGACTGCATAAAGAAGAAGTATTCTAAAAGTTGCAAGTCAAAGGATTTACAGAAACTGTCTGATATCACCAGTTTATTCAGATAAATGTATGTGTGCTAGAATCACACTTTGTGTACAAATACCTATGAATAATAATGTGACTGGGCTGGTTATATGAAGCATACTGCTTGATTGTTTATGCATATACCTTATGTGCAAAATGGGCATTATAATTATTTCTAAATGAAAATAGTGGACTGAAAACTGTTTTTTTGATCGTATTTGAATTTATATAAGGAGATAAGCTTGTATGTGCGCACAATCGAAATTTAAAAGTCAATTTTCTAATTCAGCAGCAAGTCACACATCTCACCTTCAGCACTTTTCAACATTTCTCAGTCCTTTCAAGAGCCCAAATTTTATATTATCACCCTTTTTATTGTCCACTTGACATCTCAGAAACGTTTCGGCCTGCACAGAGCTAAATTTACCCTCGTCGAGTCGTTCTGCAGACATAATGGACCTCAGACAAGTGTCTACTGACCTGCCATTAGGAGCTTTTCAATCTCAGTGAATAAGGAGCGAGCTCACCAAATGATGAGTGCATTTAATGGCTTTAACCCTTTTATGCCTTTCTGAATGGGCTCTGTTAGATTTATATTTAATGAAGGTTAATGGTTAGTTATGGCTATTAAAGGTTCCACTGCCTGTAGAGCAGAATAATTGTAGAATTAGTCAGTGGAATTGTTTTTTTATAATGTGTCTAACTGCTTTTCAGTAACATGCTACATGCTACTTACCAGAGTTTTTTATAGAGTAGCTACTGTCATCAAATATGTCACTTGAAGCTAAATGCAGACGTCTAAATGACAGACAACCTGCAATCAAGCAATGATTAGGCTTCTTTTAAAACATACATTACATAACAGTCTAATGTAGTTCATAGCGGACATAGTGCTAGCTTTACAGTTACAGCATGAACTAGCCAACTATTTAAACATTTACCTATTTTATCTAGCAATTTTGATTTGGATAGGCTCCGCCCACAAAAACCAAACTCATCACTGTTTGAAAATTGCAGAAATTGGTCCAATCAGTGCTTTTTCTTCTTAAAATTTCCTGTTAGTGCTAATGAAGTCATGCTGTGCAACAGTCTAGCACATGTGAATTTGAACTCACTAATTTGCAGCTATTGACATCTAAAGAGCCAATTATGATGTTTACAATCTAATAAGTGTGCGTTGTGATCTCTGTGTCCCACAAATTGATAAGCCTAGCCAGTTGAGCACAGTAAAATCTGTTTATTTTTCCAAATTAGCATATTTATTTGGAACACGCCCACCGAAAAGATCCAAATCTGATTTCAAGTGTATAGATTTGACCAAGCTAAAGCTCTTTTTTTAGATTAAAGATTTAAGATTATAGATTTATAGTAAAATCAATAATTCCTGATAAGGCTTTCAAGCAGTTTGGAAAACATAATTACGATGTGGTCAAAGCCAGTCAAATAAGTACTGGAAAGTACTTGCAGGATTTTAGAAAGGCTGAGTTACTAACAGCTAGATTGTATGCGAATGAGTATTTTTCACTTTGGTTCCCTTGATAAAACCCTTTGGCTTTTGGATTATTGCAGAAAATAAGCTCTGTGCCCCCCAAAAAGTTTTAGAAGCTTATATGTTTCATCATGATGTTCATATATATATATATTAGGGGTGTAACGGTTCACAAAATTCACGGTTCGGTTCGATACGATACACTGATGTCACGGTTCGGTTCGGTTCGATACGTTTTAGATACAGCAAAATGTAAAAACATCTAAACTTTTCAGAATGCCGCAAGCGCACCGCGGGTCATGTGACAAGAACCAACCAATCAGCTTCATCCTTTCCCGTAACAACGTTGAGAGCTCAGCCAAGATGAAGGAACAGCTGTTCACAGTTGTATATGGATTGCAATTTTGAAATAAATTCAGTAGCAGAGCTACTGCAAGCGATTTTTAGAGCTGCAAATCCATTTATCCTTCGCTGAAATTTCCGCGTCTCATGGAGAGAGCACGTCATTGTTGCTTAGCAAAGACAGACGCCTCATGAGCGCTTCTGCCCGAGCGCTTTGGAAAGGAGGAGAAAGACGCGCTTAGCGTTTTCCATGCGTTTTTAGGCACGATATGTGAACGGCCCCTAAGGCGCTCGCTCACTCAGCACGCGCTGAAGGCTCGTTGCAAAATGTCTAATGCATTTAACAGACCAGAAATATAAGATCCTAAAATAACCAACAGGTCTGGTGTTTGGGTTGGATTCCCTGTAAGCTATAGTTTCTAAATGCTGCAGGGATAGTTTGCTGCGTGCATGTTTCTCCTTTTTTTCGTCTTTTCCCAGATAGTACTGACGCATATATCCCAGATATTCCCGCTGGTGTTTTTTTTTTTTTTTTTTTGTAATCCCGCTGGTGTACCCTGTCATGTTGCAGATGCGACAAACCGTTGTTTTTTTATCCACCACTCTCTTGCCATCACCATTATAGCTTAAAGGGAATCCAAAGTGCACCCAAACACCAGACCTGTTGGTTATTGGAGGATCTTCTCATTTCTAGTCTGTTAAACGCATTGGCTATTTTGCAACGAGCCTTCAGCGCGTGCTGAGTGAGCGAGCGCCTGCTGAGTAGCCTAACATAAACATATAAGATGGTGTTTTTTTCTTCTTCGGGAGTGTCAGGGGCGTTGCCTGTTACGTTGTTTGGGTTATTGGGCTACCTTGTTGAACGCATATCATTATATTTCTTTCTCTCTCTTTTTTTTTTTTTTCAAATATAATTAATTACTCCAACGAACCGTTCGGTATACATAATGCGTACCGCGTACCGAACCGAAAGCGTCGTACCGAACGGTTCAATACGAATACGCGTTATCGTTACACCCCTAATATATATATATATATATATATATATATATATATATATGACACATTTGGAGAAATGTAGCATTGCATCACTTGCTCACCAATGGATGTGAATGGGTGCCGTCAGAATGAGAGCCCAAACAGCTGATAAAACATCACAATAATCCACAGTCCATCAGTTAACATCTAGAGAAGTGAAAAGCTGCTTGCTTGTAAGAAAGTCATTTATTAGTTTTTAATAGCATTTTGGATAAATCATGCACAATGTGGTCAGGAGTGTGTATTAAGAGAGTAAACAGAGCCATACTGAATCCATGCTGACTTCAAACATATTTTGAAGCTGGTTTGACCTCAATACAACAGCTTCCTGTCTTTGAAATCATTTGTGTGTTACAGCCCTCAAACCAGCTTGAAAAAGATGAATATTCTTGTGGATTACCTGCAACCATATGTGAGCCAGAAACACTTTTTGGTGTCAACAAGACTTACATGACATTACATGTTTAATATAACCTGTGTAGTATATATTTCATTTGTATTATTGTTTGTTTGTTTTGTTTTGTTTATCACACAGTGACATGAATGAACCAGAGGCGTTTCATATTTCAGTACACTAGTGATCAAAAGGTTGGGGTCAGTGAGATTTTATGCATGCATTAATTTGATTCAAAATGAAAGAAAGGCATTCATAATGTTACAAAATATTTCAATTTCCATGTCTTTTGAACTGAATATTCATTAAAATATTCTGAAATCATAATTTCCATAAAGATATGAAGCATTGATAAGAATCCGAAATGTTTCTTTAGCAGAAAATCATCATATTATTCTGTTTCTGAAGATCATGTGACTCTGAAGACTGGAGGAATGATGCTGAAAATACAGCGGAGCATCACAGAAATAAATTACAATTTTGAATATATTTAAACAGAAAGCAATTGTTTTAATTGGTAATAATATTTCACAATATTACTGTTTTTACTGTATTTTTTAATCAAATGCATGCAGCCTTAGTGAGCAAAAATTACTTTTTTCAAAAACATTAAAGTCAGCAGTGACACAAAGATGAAATAAAGACCAATTTGCTGCAGTGCATTGCAAGTTGCTTTGAATAAATGTGTCTGCACTGAACAACATGGATTTGTTAAACCTTTTTAGGATGAGAACATTTGGGAAACAATCCAATCACTTTGGGTGACAACTGTCCTACATGCAGCGAGGTGTTGCCTCTGTGTGTCCTCTGGGTCATTTTGATTGACAGCCCCAGTGTCCCGCCTCTGTTTCTCTGCCCCCATGGCTAAATTTTCCAGGAACATGACCGTAGGGCGGAGACACTCTGTTTCTGTGACGGGAGAACTGCTGACTGTACCGTGCCAAATTCACACTCTGTATAATTAATGAAAGGAGACAGCAGACATTGCAAATTTAATAATCTCCTTCACGTTATTTAATTTAGTCCCTAATTTAATAGAGAAAAGACAGACGCTGTCTCCCTGCACCTCTCATTCCACATTTAATGACTGATCGAAGCTGAGTGTCATACACACAATACACACAAACTATGAACTTTTAAATCACATGTGTGTGTGTGAGATCTTGAATCAAATAGCATGATCTGTCACCAAGTAATAGGTTTTGCTGGTCTTACCCTGATCACATTAAATCTAATGATGTTTTCTTACCGTGCAGTAATCCCAGATAATCCTAGCAGTTTGGTCAGAGTGGGATTTATTCCCGTCAGAGGAGAGAGAGAGGGCAGGAAATCGAAAAACGAGGTTTGCAATGGCATTCTCATAGTTTTACTGTTTGTATTCAGGGTGAATGCATGCAATATGTGCATTGAATGCTGTATACCCACAATGCAATGCACTAGACGTCAGACGACTAAAAGTTAAGACACTTTCATTGTATGATTAAAAAAACTAAAATAATATTTTTTTTTACTATACTATATTATGCGAAGTGCAGCAATACATTAGTATTCTACCCCAAATATTGCCTTCTTCTTCCATTGCTGCTTTGGTTCTCTTAATGTGAACATCATCCTGTGCAGAGTCTGTCTTCAGTGACATCTCTTTCAGCTCTGACAGCAAATAAACTCGTTCTCCATCTGTCAGATTTCTGGAGACATTTATACACTGCATTAGCAAGCTGTTTCTTCTTCCTAGTCTGCAAATTGAAGGAGGTTCAGTGTCATTTTAAGGGCTTTAAAGGACCTCAGGCATTACTCCGAATCAAAGGTGACATACTTAGCTTTCTCTGTCAGTCTCAGGAAGGCTGGCTCAAGTTTCTTCAATGATCTTATAACTCACCCGAAAATGAAAATTTGCTGAAACTGTACTCACCCTCAAGCCATCCAAGATGTAGATGAGCTTGTTTCTTCATCAGATTTGGAGAAATGCAACATTTCATCACTTGCTCACCAATGGATGTGAATGGGTGCCGTCAGAATGAGCGTCCAAACAGCTGCTAAAAACAATACAATAATCCAGTCCATCAGTTTATAACTTGTGAAGCAAAAACTGTTTTTGTAAAAAACAAATCCATCACTAAGACATTTTTTACTTCAAACGATTCCACTATCCATAATATGGTATTCTCCAGTGTAAGTCACCTCATCTGAATAAGGAGAGAAATATGCTCAGATCAAACAATAGTTACAAGCAAAAACAGTCCTCAACAAATATCACTGGATTTTGATGTGAGAGGATGTGTTATTATGGTTTATGGATTTGTAATTCTTCCAGAAGCGACGGCACCCATTCACTGCAGAGGAGCCATTGGTGAGCAAGTGATGTAAAATGCTAAATTTCTCCAAATCTTATGCAGAAGCAAACTCCATCGACAATTTTGGATGGTCTGCTAGTGAATACATTTCCATCAATCTTTCATTTTCAGGTGAACTATTACTTTAATTTTGTAGTTTGTAGTTATAATCTTTTTTGCACTTCAAGCGTATTCAGTGTGTGTGACTCATACACAGGTATCCCTCTGTTCCTAGTGAGCAAACACATAATTTATGAGCCATTCACCCACAGTGAAGACAAGCACAGCTCCACAGTAATCACATGTGAGTATGTAGACCTCGTCACAGTGTACCAAGGATGTAGTATTGCACATTGACACATTTCAACATTTAATTATACATAAATATAGTAAATTGATGAAGTCTGTTTGACAAAAATGGTGATCTGACACTCATTGAGGATTCACTACATGGTGAATGTCACATTTTATGAGAAGTCATCTAAAGACATTACTGCACACTTTGTTTTATTGCTGCCTGTCTAACATCCGGGGAAAACTGGTCAAGGTGGATTACATTAGTTTGACCTCAGGTGCAATTCTGCATGTAAACCAGTAGATGGCGTTAAAAGAAGCTAATCATGTACACAGCATTCACTTCCACCAGCCTCTTACCAAGAACTTTTGTTATATATATATATATATATACACATTATTTTTCTTCTTTTAATTGAAAAATAGAGTGATTCAGTAAGTTTGCAACCTACTTCAGCATGGGTTCCCACAGGAATTTGCCATGTTTTTTTTTTTGTTTTGAGTAGTGTTTTTGATTTATGGGTAAAATCTGATCTGGGACAATACTTTCACGTTTTGTTCAACATCAGGCCTACATTTCAAAGTTGGAAAAGTTCACTTCCAGTTCCAGAAGGAAAATTCATTTACTCACCCTCCACTTGTTCCAAACCTGTATGAGTTTCTGTTCAACACAAAAGAAGCTGTTACGAAAAATGTTGGTATACGAAAAGTTGATGTGCGCCATTGACTTTCACGTTATTATTTTTTTGTTCGGTTATCAACATTTTTCAAAATATATTATATTGTGTTCAACAGAAGAAAGAAACTCAAGACAGATTTGGAACAAGTGCAGGGTGAGAAAATCAAGACAGAATTTTCATTTTTGAAGTGAGCTACTTCTTTAAGAATTAAAATAAGCATTGCAACTGGTTAATCAAGTTTGTGGAAGTAATTCATTCAGAGGCTTATGCTTTTAAGCTTCACAGTAATGATTTAAAAATGTCTCTAATTTACTGAATATATATATATATATATATATATATATATATATATATATATATATATATATTCTTAATTAGCAGTCATCTCAACACACCGGGATCCAGATGTGCGCACGCGCATTACGCACCAAACGCCGTGATTTTTGACTTTCCCGGGCCAAAAAAATCCGGGATCCCGTGGGAGTCCACGCCTGCTTTTTCACGCACCAGTGCTCACTACAAGGCTCCACGCCGTGTGTTTCCGCTGGAGATTCCACTGCGGCTCCGTTAAATCTGCTGAACGCGTTTTCTCCGCGCCGGTGGGTCTCGAGCGCATTTGCAGCTGCTGGCTTTGTGCGTCGGCTGTGGATTGACTTGATGCATCCTTTAAAAGCTCCCTTCGGGTTTTTAAGTTCAAGAAAGCACCGGGACCCTTTGCCGTATCGCCTTGGACTCTTACAGGATAATTAAATGTTAATTTTCGGCACCGGCGGAGCGCGAGATCTTGCAGGTTGCGGACGATGCCCAGCGTCTTTTTATAAAACACCTTGCGAAAACAACTTCACCTAAGGAACCCAGTGGATAACCCCTCGAGATTATTTGCTGTATCTGTGAACTCGGAAAGTGATGGCAGACCCCCCACGGCTGCTCGTGTGTCTCGCGAGTCTCGTCTCTCTCCGGTTCTGCGCGGCGGATCAAGGCAAGTTCCGTCTCTCGCTTTCTTTATTCGGTTCCGAGCGAATCACCAAATCCAGTGACAGCCTTCAGCATTCGACAGAGATATCATTCTCTATCATTTGATGTATAATTCAGTGTGTTTAGTTTTTTTGGGCTTATATTTGGGTTTGTAAAAGCTGGAAGGTTTAAATTATGCAATGATTTTGTTTATTTAATTAGTGATAATTAGGTTGTAATTCCCGGTTTCTTTGAATGACATGTGTTTTGTAAATTCAACAAAACTCCTTCACCTTTGACCTGTTTTGAATGATTTAGATTTGACACGGTTTAGCAGGAGCATGACTTATGGACTTGATTTGTTCACACATCAGGTGTGCATGCTTTTTTAATTGAACACTATTATTACAAAGGCACTAAATGCTGCTATTCACGTGCATTGAAAATTTGTTTGAAATCCACGTGATGCACATATTGATTTCCATTTAGGACACATTTCAATGATACTTAAGATTTTATTTTATCAGTCTGCTAAAGTACAGCAGACGGTCTTGTGTTCTTGTGTTGACACTGATGCATCTTTAAAGGTTTATCAGATGAAAACCAGTTTGCCATCTCTCATGCCTCTTTGAGAATGGCATGGGCTGATCACAATTGTCACGCTGTCTGTGGTCTTGAAAGCAAGCTTTGGTTTCTCCCATTAGCTGTTTATCAGCTTGAGTCTTCACCTTCTGGCTGATTGATGCTATGTGCATTTACAGATGTAGCTGAGAAGTGTGTACATTCGTGATTGGAAGGAAAGATGCTCGGCATGAACCATTAAATGTGAAGCCTTGTAATTGGAGTCATTTGAGAGTTAAACTGTCAGCTTAGAATAGTTTTTCAAAGGCGATTAATGATTTCCTCTTTTATTTCTGACTTTTTAGACACATTTTAGTTTTAAATAACCTTCTAGTTTGAAAAATGTTTAACCCTTTGATGTTCATAGGCTTTATGGACCGGTCAATATGTAATTTATATATTTCATCATATGTATAGTCTTTTAAACTAACTTTTGTGGACTGTGGTGGAAGAGCACTACATTTCCCAGAATGCATTGCATGTGATGGACTTCCAGTTCATCATTTGAAAGCGAGCCAGTTGTTCATCTCCAATGAGTTTGGCCCGATTTTGGTACAAACTGTCTTTCTAAATGTTTAAATACGTTTGGTGTAATAACTTTTTAAATACTTTTGTGATTTAATATATATTCATCATAACCATTCAGAACATTTTTCACATAAAAATGTGATTCGGCTGGTCATAAAACTATAATAAAGCCATATGGACACTCAGTTGCTTCCTTGCAAGCACAAAAATCTAATCTCTTTCAAAAATCGAGTTGTTCCAGATGTCTAAACGCTCACTTTTTAGTCTGGAACATCTTTTAAAACCCTGTGGTTTGGTTTTGTGGAGCCACTGAGATCCAGGAGTGTGGAAAAGATGGAAAATGCCAGCAGGAGAGTTGATGTTTGCAGTAGAAGACGTATTTGTCCTTCTCAATACAGCGTTTGACTAGACGGACCCTCGGTCTCAGGGAAAGGTCAGAGCCCTGAAAGACAGGGGTCACTCTTGATTTCTCCTCCTTCGGTCTCAGTGAATAGAGAACTCTTGCTGGTTGTTATTGCTTCTCCAACACCTCTCTTGGCTTTTTTAAAGCTTGTTTGTGAAGAGTGTTTAGATTGAGGAGGGATGCGGAGAAGGCATCGTTTTAATGAGGTCAGGAGAGAGCTTTGCTGAGAGGAGCCCAGTGTTTGACCCTAGCTGTGAGAGTCTAGATACATGGCTTTGGTACGGATTGAAGGTCTTGACCGATGCCTGTGAGAACCTTAACAAGCCATAACAAAACCATCTCTATTTGTGTAGTCCAAATCATCAACAAATCCAATACACACATACTTCACTGATCCATTGGAAGCAGGAGGCTATGAGTAATGGAAGAGAACCGATGCGGTCTCTAAAACGGTGATTAATTGGTTTAATTTGATCGTGTTGTACCTTCTGGGCTCTGTACACCACCTGATTTGTCCTCTAAGTGCTAATGAATCGCTAGAAACAACCTAATTTAACCCTACTGTCTATGAAAGTCCATTTAAAGTGGAAATGTAAACTTGAAAATGCACTTACTCGTGTCATTCCAAATCTGTTTGACTTTCTTCTGCAAAACTGAAGAGTTCTGCCCATTCAGTGTGGTCCAATACAACATTGTTCAAACTCAATTGATTCATTGCATGGAAAAAAACCTCAGAGGTTTGGAAAATGAACGTAAATGGTCCCAGAAACGTTCATTTTTTGGGTGAACGATCCCATTAACCCAACACTTCAAGTGGTTCAGAAGATTGAGGTGGCTCTATATTTTAAGAAGCGTAACCATTCTTTATCTTACCGACTTAGTACTGGCTTCCAGATCGAGCTGTGGCTTTCAAAAGTTAAAGCAATGGGCTGACATGGTAATTGATCTCTGATTGGTGGGTTTGGGGATAAATGGAGAGAATTGTCCAGTTCTCCAGACCACATTTTAACTGCCCCCCGTTGATATCATCTCACTTAGTCTCTGTAGGGAAGACAAATCACATCCTTTCTTGTGCAGAAACCTGCTGAAATGCAGTTAGCCATTTTTAGGTCTGAACACTTTGGCTTTATATTTAATGGATGGGCTCAAAAACACATCATTAGATTACCCATTAGATTGCATTTGAAATGTTCATTCCAAGTATTCCTGAAAATACACCATATTGTGACGCATCCATTGGATCCAAGTGATCGAGAGCAAGCTTAGGTCATTCTTTGTAGTTTGTATCCACTGGGCTTCCATTATTTCTTTCATACTTCAAATGAAGCCACAATGTAAACCAATCTTCACATTGCCTAACCTCTTACAAATTATGTATTTAAAAGGGCAGCCAAGCTTACTTTAATGTCCTTTTGTACTCGGCTTTACTGAAAGGCTGTAAAGGGCATCCAGATTCAAAGATGACTGGTGAATGATAAACCAGATTAGCTTTATGGAAGAGTAGCACAGTTTGTCGTCAGGGATGAGACGGGCTTTGCTGGACCCTGAAAGTGGTTGATGTTGGTGATGTAGAGCAGAGATGCATTTAAAACCCAAGCAAGTTACAAATTGTTGTGTAATTGCTAAAAAGTTGGTAACTCTGTGTGGGCTGTTTGCCTGAGGCTATGGTGCATTTGTTGATTTCTTTCTTTTTTTATCATTATAGCCCATTTTTGGGAGAACTTTCTTGTTCTTAGTTTTAGTTCCAGCTTTTTCCTTCATTGGTTAGAATTTGCATGTATTTTGCGAAATAATATCCCTCTGATATGTAAAATACTTTTGATGAAGTAGAATTCTTCCAAACTGGCAATTCCTGCTGTGAACCCAAAAGGAAGTGATAAAAACAGTGATAAAAGTAAAGTTTGAAAGATCAATAATTACTTAATATCGATTAGGGATGCACGACACAACATCGGTATCGGCCGATAAAAGCTTAAAATGACCATTATCGGTATCGGCCGATATGAATATTTCTGCCGATGAGCCAAACCGATATTCTCCAAGTGAAATAATTGACCTGTTTTTCAGATGTGAATGTCTGTCTACATTTGTAAAATAATACATTTATGGTAGAATCAGTACAGAAGAGATACATGGATTTCTCTTCACTAAAATTAAAGTTTAAATATATCAGTATATATTTGTATATATATCGGTATCGGCATCGGCCAAAATTATTTTGAAAATATCGGCATATCGAATATCGGCCAAAATCCAATATCGTGCATCCCTAATATCGATCCAAATGCTGAAAGAATGATTGAGTTGAATCAATAATCATGCAAGTATATTTCCTGAAGGACAGGCTGACTTCTGCAGCACAGATCCCAGGGTGCCTGCTGATGGCAATTCATTTAATGATCGTGTTGTTTCCCTCATTGCATTGTCAGGAAGCCAATTCATTTCATCCTCAAGTAGCGGCGGATTGCAAATATTTAGCAGGGTTTATCTCGGAAGCAGACGGCCTCCCCTGTGCGTAGCCTCGCATCTGAAAGAAATAGCTGTTTTTGCTAATTAGACATGATTGAGTACATGTCAGGAGTACACGGGGTGTATACATGGAGTTATAATGGCAGGAAACATCCATTAAACATGCCCCAACTCCCATGGGACGCTCATTAACCCTTCCCCTGGATGAAACGAATAAATTGTGTGTTTTTCCCCCTGGTGGTAGTGTGTAATGTCTGTCTGTTGGCTATATGAAGGCCAGGACGTGATTTCATTTCAACCTGTATTGAATTACTGCTTTATCTGTTGATGTAATCTAAAGAGCCTAAACAGTGACTTCATTTTGACATTGACGTAAATATCTTCTTTCATTGTGTAGATTGATTTGGACTTGAACGCCCTTTTGACGGTGAACTATGTTTCATGTATTTATTTAGTGATGTTCTCTTCGTGTCTTCAGAGGTGTGCTCTGAGCCACAGTGGGTTATATTGATGAGTTTTCCTCTGGGGAAGCTATCGTGCGTTGTGCAGGAAGCCTATAGGAAGAGCTGTTCATCTGTCTGGACTGCCTGTGTAAATACAGCCGCGTGTGTGTGTGTGTGTGTGTGTGTGTGTGTGTGTGTGTGTGTGTGTGTGCAGAAAGGGTTGAAGCAGTCAGTATTGTGGCTTAAAAGACCTGGATGGGAATACTGTAACATACACTAGACTCTATAAAATAGAGCTCGAAATACAGTGCATGCATCCACTAAACCTCAGTTTGTGTAACTCATTCATTAAAGGATTGTTTGCATTAGAATGCATTTGGGAAAATTTCTGTGCAAAGAGTTAATACAGGGGTTTTTCTTAAATTGTTACATTTTAATTCCGTTCTGTGCTTCACATAAGAGTATTTTTAAAACAGTTCAGACAAATACAATATCAAGTGGGTAAATTCAGGAGCATTTCTTGAGCAAGTTGTTTTCATTTTGATGCAGTGCTTAACAACACAAAAATGGTTTTCTTATCAACTTACACAAATATGATTTTTAGTTGGATTATTTCTATGCAAATAGTTCATCACAAATTGTCTGAGTTAATCCACTTTTGCAAATGCCATTGTGTTCATTGAACTATTCTCGCATCTGATAAAATTTTCAATGTCAAAAGTCGCAGTTATTGTCAAATCAATCTAGAAATTTGTTATGGGATGCTTTGACAGAATTTGCTCAAATTAGTTTTGTTTATATTTCATTAGTGTGGACCAGTGTCTCAGTTTTTCCAGAAAACTGTACGAATACTGATATACATCTGATATACAAGGTGCATATTTACACGTAATAGCAAACAACATTTTTCCACAAACCGCTTTCCTCCGTAAACTTTAGTCTTCTGAAGGCTTAGGCTTGCTTTAGTCCCATGAAACTCCGGTGTCGTTTCAGGATGTGCTTTATTAATGAAAACCGAAGTGCCATTTATACACACATCTAACCCTAACCCTAAATAGAAGCAGTGCTTTTAAATGCAGATGTTTCTGAACCCCAGTTATAGTGGTTTCGAGCATATCTTACCCAGAATCCTCAGAAGAGAGCTGCTAATTTTCTACATTTCAGATAGATTGTATTGATGTCTCAAGTTGCATTTATCGCTATGGAGTGAGCATAACTTTTGCATCTGTTATCTGCTAAACTTTTAAATTATCGGCCGATTCATTGAGTCGTGCTGCACAATAAAGGTATGACATAATTTACTGTTTTGATGATATACAGTACATGATGAAAATGGTAAAACTGCCCTCCTCTAACATGTTAGGTTAAAATGAGTTTTATTTCGGTGTATGCATTGAATCTTTGATACAAGTCACGTGAAATTAAAGGCTAGATAACCTAAAAATGGAAACTGTCGTTGGTTTTTTTCACCTTCATCTTTATTAAACCCATGTGACTATTAACTATGTGAAGCATGCAAAAGATCATCAGTGTTTTTTTTTCACACAATGAAAAGTCAATTAAACATCTTCAGATCGTCTCCTTTTGTGCTAAGCAGAAGAAATTCGTACAGTCATAACTGATGACAGAATTATTATTTTTGGATGATTTTATTCTTTTAAAGCATCTCGGGGTCCCTAAACTGTCCTTTACAATTTATTTCCATCATTGAATCGTAGATATTTTAATGAAATGAATGCGAAGACTCATGTAGCCCTCCTTTTAAACCCTCAAGCTTCTCTCTCTCTCTCTCTCTCTCTCTCTCTCTCTCTCTCTCTCTCTCTCTCTCTCTCTCTCTCACTCTCTCTCTCTCTCTCACTGTTCTTCCTTTTTATGTTTTGATTGATTTATCCACTGAAAAAATTAATGACTTTCCCGGAGCAATTTTGCTGTGATGACAGTGACGGATAACAGAGATGTCAGTTTATTAACGGTTCCTAAGTAGTTTATTCCGCTCGCTTTGATGACCAGGATGTTTATTTCCCTCCCATCCAGAGAGTTTGAGCGTTTGTTGTCACTGTTGTTAACCATAAAAGCCACGGTTTTAATTCATAGAGTCGAGGTGATTTCACACTTGTAGAAGTGCAGAGGAAAGCATGTTGTAGAGATGTGTGTGTGTGTTTACTGGTTTCCTTGTTCTGCTTTGAATCAGTTATTTATTTCCTAATGCCTCAGCTGTGTTTTAATTAAGGATGTGTGCTCAATATGGAAATTGATTTACATTTGTTTGAAATTAAGAAGTAATCAGAGATAGTTCAGATGAAAACCGCAGCACAGTTTTAAAAACCCTGTATCGAACTGATACTCGTCACCATTGACCATCGGCCATCGCAAAACTCGACTTAAAGGAATAACTCACCCAAAGTTTAACATTTTTGGTCATCCAAGATGTAGATGAGTTTGTTTCTTCATAAGATTTGGAGAAATGTAGCATTGCATCACTCACTCACCAATGGATGTGAATGGGTGCCGTCAGAATGAGAGTCCAAAACATCACAATAATCCACAGCAACATTACTTAGAACTGTTTTGGACTGTTTTCGCTTGCAAAATGTGAGTGATCTATGCATATTTCTCTCCTGAATCAGACGGGATTCTGCCGAAAGCAATATTTTGGATAGAGGACTTGTATTTTAGCTAGAAAAAATGGTTTGAAAGTAAAACATTGCAGCTTTTCCCTTCTTAAGAGGTTTACTAATGGACTTGGAGTGGACTGGATTACTTGTGAATTATTGTGATGTGTTGTGATGAAAAGTGCAGCTCGATTGTGATGGACCTTACTTTAAAAGACCCAAGGAATGAGAGAAGGAAGGGTGGAGAGAGCCAGGACACAACATATGCTTCATGTGTACGTCACACACACACACACACACACACACACACACACACTCCATCACTCGCTGCGGCGCTATTCTCATGCATCTCTCTTAAAAGAGAGAAAGAGACTGGAGACTTCATCTCTGGAACATACACACATCATGTGCTATATATCTGAAGTTATAAGATAGAGGAACAGATTGATATTTAGGGCATGTTTCAAAGATGTTGCTCTCCACTGTCCCTTTACAATCAAATATGGAGCTTTTGCCTCAGGACATCCTTTTTGTAATTGCCTTATTTTTATCTTTTTTTGTCAGAAACCATATTTTTACAATGAACAAAGTCCCCATTTGCTTGAATTATGTGGAAAAAAGCAACCAGTTCATTCTTTAATATTTATGCTTCTGCCAAAGAAAGAAAGTCGAATGGTTTTGTAATGAAATAATGCCGAGTAAATGATAAACGTGCAAATGTCTATGTATTGATTTTATTCATTTATAATTGGGATGCTCAATATTAGATTTATTATTATTCTATTACTAGATTTGTATTTTTTTTAATTGACTTTTTATTTGTTTGTTATTTTTTGTAATGAATGCGAGATGAATAAAATAATTTTTGATTTAGATTTCAGTGTTTAAATTTTTTTATTTACTTGTTTTTGTGCATTTTTATTCATTTATTGCATATAAATTAGTGATGCACTATATTGGATTTTGGCCGATATTCGATTTGCCGATATTTTCAAAATAATTTTGACCGATATATATGAAAATTTCCGCCTGATATATTTAAACTTTAATTTTACTGAAGAGAAATCCATGTATCTCTTCTGTACTGATTCTACCATAAATGTATTATTTTACAAATGTAGACAGACATTCACACCTGAAAAACAGGTCAATTAATTCACTTGGAGAATATCGGTTTGGCTCATCAGCAGGAAAATATTCATACCGATATTATCGTGCATCCCTAATATAAATTGCAATTTAGAATGACTACTACTGTGGTGTTCTGTGGGAGTCAAAGCGGTGTTCTCAAAAACAACTACTACTCCTGAAGAGTAGTCTCACTGCTAAATGGACACTTTATTGCTCAAACGCACTTTTATTGAATTATTAGTGCAATTCACAAGCTTCATTTCTGCTTTAAACCTTCTGGAACACTGGCTTAATTAAATTCCATGATATATATATATACAGAAAGAGATTTAAATCTTCTGCATCACACATCGACTTGAGAAACCCACCACCGCAGCTCTCACTTGACTTGATCCTGATTCTCTTTATCCTCCAGCCTTTTTCCTGCCGGATGCAGTCGCTGGGAATATGGAGCTGGCTTCGGAGCGCCATGAAGAAGCAGCTCTGAGAGAACCAGATCATCTCAGGCTGGCTCTGTTTCACTTCAGATGGACTGACCCTTATTTCCGAGCGCTCCGGCCGTCTCGAGAGGAATTCTGATGAGCTTCTCCTGATGTCAGTGCTGGGGAACGTTCTGTCAGATTCCTTCCACAGTAAACGGATCAAATATTCATCTGTTCTGAAACCAATGGCCTCTTTGAAGATATTTTTGCATTTGTAAACATCCTACAGCTAAGCTAAAGAACTACTTGGCAGAAGATGTCTCGCCATTATTAATAATAATATTATTAGTAGTAATTTTCTTAACTATTTGTTTTTTTAGAACCACTTTTTTCCTCAAAATAGTTTTACATTTAGTCATTTAGCAGATGCTTTTATCCAAAAGCAATCAAATGGAAGCAATCAAAATCAATAAAAGAGCAATGATATACATTGTATTAAGTATTAAATGAATTATAGTATTGTTTTAATTATATTTTTTCCATTCCTATTTCTGTAGAGAATTTTTTTTTTCTATTTTTTTTAAATAATTTCCCTTTTTTTAGAGACCTTTTTTACTCAAATTATTACTTTTATTTAAATGATTTTAAATTACATTTAGAAACATTTATCTTTATCATAATTGTGTTGCTGTCTATGAATCCTCTTGAGGCAACATTACAGAGATTTTTCCCATGGTTAAGGGATGTTTAGCACAAAATAACATTACATTTTCCAAATCATACATTTACACCCCATTTTTTAACTAGAAGGATCCTGTAAAAGATGCAAAATAAAAGCATAAACACCCATTAGCCATAAGCTCTAAAGTTTTCAAGCGACTCTAGAAATGCAGTAGGTGTTTTCCGGTTTGCTTGGTCATGAGTTTTGATGTTTTTCCATCTCACAGACTGTATTTCTGGGTCTAATGTTTACTTCGATATGCGGTTGCCTCTCTGGGGTCTTTTGCAGCGCTGTTGCCCCTGCTTTATTTATTTGAGGATGAATTATACATGCTGTCCTTGGTGGAAAAGCCCTCAACTTGATTCTCTGAATTTGTGTTGGGAAACAGTCTTGCCTTTTGATTGTGTGTGTGCATCAGTCTGTTTATTGACACAAAATTGCGTCAGTAAGTAATTGACATTTTATTTAAAACATTCAAATTAGTCGCAATAACTAAAGTGACTTAATTTCCAAAATCATTAGACTTTGCTCTTTGTTGCTCTCTGATCTGAGACCAGCTGTGATGCTTTATTTACGATTGATTCCACTGGTGTTTGTGCTCTTGAAGTCGCCGGGGAGATGTTTATTGGCATCCAGAGTCCTCCTGCGAACAGCTTTCTTCACACATACTGGTCTTTAAGCCTCGAGTCTGCATGGTGACGCCAAAAGAGTTGACACGGAGCACCCATTAACTCTCCATTCAGTGCTAATTAATAACCCTGCCACAGACAGAGCAGGAGAAATGCTTCTGCTGTGTCCAAAAAAAAACATGTTTGTCTTTCAATTCCTGGCCCACCTGCCCTGCTAATAGAGCCACATCTAATTTATTATACTTGACTGAATTAAATGAATGCATTAAGTTAATTTAGATATTAATCGAATCCCTCTGAGTTGAATGATGGCAGTGTCTCGCTGTCCCACCTTGCATTGTAATGGCATGGTAATCCATCTTCTCTGTCCTATTCATCTCCTTCTCTTCAGATACCTGCGCACGGAGATGTCAACTAATCCGGCCTCGAAACATTCAACAGTTAAATCCACGTAAATGCTTTGCATTCTTGTGCTGACCTGAAGTCTGGAGCGCTCCGGTCTAAACACATCTGGGAAAATAAGATGTGATTTTTTTATTTTATTTTTTCTTAGAACAAAAGTGTTTTGTGGCTCTTGATTTTTATCCATAAGGAATTGGTTTGATTGTGAAAGTGCTTAGGAGTTAATTGAAAATTGTCTGAAACTGTGCTCACCCTAAGGCCATCCAGGATAATAGATTAGATGGAGAAATGTAGCATTGCATCACTTGCTCACCAGTGGATGTGAATGGGTGCCGTCAGAATGAGAAAAAAGATGGTAAAAACGCCATGATAATCCACAGCACTCCAGTCCATCAGTTAACATCTTGTGAAGTGAAAAACTGCATGTTTTCATCTTTTCCATCTAGACGTTATAACTTAAAAACGTAAAAATGTTCTGATGGATTTATTTCTTACAAACACACGCAGTTCTTAAGACACTGATGGGCGGTAGTAGTGTGGATTATTGTGATGTATAACTTGCATAAAATAATTTTTAGATGTGAATTTGGTCTAAATCATAGTTGGCATCTCCGATCTCTGATTTAGTGAGATTTTGTCTGTATGCTACAGATCTGTCTCACATGAAAGGGGGGCAAGTTGTAAATGAACAATTAGCTCTGAACTTGTACTCTGCATAATGACAATGAAGTTGAATCTAATCTAAACAATGAATTATTTAGCTCACAGTCCAGGCGTCATGGGTTGGCCTCATCCCAGGTCAGTTCAGAGCTGCAGAAAACACAACTTTCTGCCTCCATGAGCACCTTCTGCGGCTTCGGGAGACGTCACGTGATTCACGGATTCACCTTCGGGTGAAACCCCTCCGCTTTATGTTCGGTCTCTCCTGAACAGAGCTCTTCAATAATGAAGGAGATCTGCTCACTAAGTGCTCAAGAACATCTCTCTGTCAATCATTCTGTTCAAACTAATCCTGTTTGTTTGATGTTTGTTTGTTCAAAGCTGTGTTTCCACCAACTGTCAGAAGCTGCGAACTGTACCACTTTTTTGGGACCCTTCCATTGAGGTTCCTTGCACATTAGTCGGTATCTAAAGGGTGGCGCTTGACTCACTGATGTCTTATATAAGGTCTATTCAGAAATATTCATCTGCTTTATTGCCTCCTCAGGAGCAATGACCCTCCTCCATCCCCAGCTCCTCCTCTCGCCACAGTCTGGGCTTTTTTATGTTTCTTGTTGAATCAGACACCTTTATATCTTGAATAATGATTATACTGAAATCTCGTCTACTAACATTAATGATATCTGGGAGTAGGGGATTTATTGATTGTCTTCCTGCTCATTCATGACCGTTTTTTTCCCTCCAAATCCAAACTGCATGCTAAGTGTCAGACATTTTGACGACCGTAGTCCTGACAGAATTGAGTGTTATTTTCCTGTTTATCACTGTGAAGCTGCTTTGACGCAATCTTAACGGTTTAATTAAATATTGTCAAAATAAAGCTCAAAAGTAAAAAAGTAATCTCATGACAATACATCAGATTTTTGATTGGGCACGGATATCTTTTTAATCGGGAAGCATCTGTTACAGACACATGAATTGAGGAAATAACCCCGTTTCTCTTTGGAGAGGATGTCGTGGATCGTTTCGAGCATTGACCCTATCTGATTAAATCAGGTGGGGGTCACAGCCTCGGGGAATGAATTAAACCGTGTGACGGTAAATCAGACTTGTTCGTACTGTAAATGAAATCCTCTTTAGAGCTGGGTAAGAACGACGGCTTACCGAAACTCTGAGATTCACCTGATTTTAAGAGCTCGTATCAGTGAGTGATTACACGGCACGCTGGGACGCTCGCTTGCATCTTTATCTCGGTTAAAGACGCTGTGAGAAAGAGGAAAGTCATTGAGAAGAGAAACCATCATCTGAACTCACAAAGGCATCGGATTGGTTCCTCATTTTGCTTTGGTGGGGTGAGAGGAAGCATCTTGTGAATGCAAATGTGATCTCTGAAAGCAAGGGATGCATTCAACTCCATACGTGTGGGTTTAACAGAACACTTATTACAGTTACAGTCTGTGCTGGAGTTTCTGAATTTCTTGCAAAAGACGTTGCATTGAATCATTGTCTGAATGAATTTAGTTGAATGCACGCACACTTCGTCTTTATTTGATCTTTTAACCAAGGCTACTCCTCAGTTGAACACAGTTGAAATCCTGTGTGTATATTAACAAGACAATAATATGTAGAATATATAGTATGGAGCTTAAGTCTTTATTTTGCTTTGGTAAAGGATTTTAACTGATTGAAACTCTTTTGGCACATTTATGTGAACTCTTATTTTTGAGCTGATTTAAGGAATCAAGCATTGAAAAACATGCCAAATGAATTTTTTTTTTTTCTAGGGTTTGGAACCGAAGCACTGACTTTCTTGACATGCGCTCAGTTTCTTTTAGCAATAGACTCTTCCTGGCACGATTAATATCAAACCTGTTTCTAGATCAGTGCCATGACTCTCAGAAAGTACATTCACATTGTGCTTCAGGCCACATCTCTGATCTGGAGTCAGTCCTTTACACTCTTTCTCTCGGCTTGATTTATCGTCTCTACACCTCTGCTTTATCTCAGATGCTCGGGTCGAGCCGTACTGCAGGTTCACTAACCTCATGATGCTCCACGACCCGCTGGGATCTGAGCTTGCACCACTGGTGTATAAACCCCTTGACTTCATCTGGTACCTAGAAACATCAAATGCAGTATAAAGCACAGAGGAATCTGAGACATTACAGTACACTGCCAGAGGACTCTGCTTGGATTTTGTGGCAAAAAAAACATTTACACAGAGGCTAAATGAAACACTTATTTTGAGTTTAAACACTGCAGCATTAAACGGTTAGAAATGTTTAGCGTTGCATGCTGAATACTCATTTTGCATGCTATATTTAAAAAAATAATCAATACAGTTCATTGCATGCTTGTTATTTTCTTACTTGAACTTTATAGTTCCTGTGTTTGCTCTCGGTCTTTGACTGCATGCATCTGTATGAGTCAGATAAAGACTAAATGATGTATTTTGAAGGAGGATGTGTGGAAAAACTCATAAAACCACCAAAACCAGAGGGTGAAAATCTCTGTCTACCTTGATATCAGGCCTGTTTACTTCGAGATGTGACTTGCCTTTCAGAGTGACAGAGGAGATTGATACCAGTCTTTCTCTCCTCTCTCGTCTGGTTTGAATGATTTAGTCATTGTGAAATCATGTTAAACTCCATGTTGAATGACACGCTGTTGAATCTTGAGTGTGTGTTGTTCTCTCTCCGCTTGCACTGATGTGGTCTTGGTCTCTAGATGAGATCATGGAGGTCATTAAACCTCCTCCGTGTCTGTTTGGGATCTGCTGATCTCAGCGGGCGCTCGGCGCAGGACGAACTAGAATCAGAGGTCATTGATTTGCTCAGGAATATCTTCTCTCGCTGCAGGGAACGGACCAACACGGGTTTGTCCAATTTCGCCTTTTATTTCTGGTTCAGGCAGCGTGTGATGCTTAAGCGTGTTCATTTTCAGATCGTCCAAAGTTCATTTTTAAATGTTATTGATTTTTTTTTTTTTTTTTTTTTTTTCAAAGTTTATTTTTTGTTAGTTCAATTTTTATGTATGTTTTTTTTATTATTATTTTAAATTAAATTAAATTGTATTTATTGTTAATTGTTTGTTAGCTAATATAATTGAAATAGTGGTTTAAATAGTTTTGTTGCTTTTGTTATACAAATTTCATATTTGTCATGGTGTTTGTATATATTTTTAGTTATTTATACTTTTTTGCATTTTTCCAACATATTCTATTTTACTTTAGTTTCAGTATTTTTAATGTATTATGTGTGTCTATAAAAAAAATAAATAAAATATATATATTATTATTATTATTATTATTATTATTATTATTATTATTATATATATATATTTTTTTTTTTGACACAATTATTATTATCACTTTGCAGCATGACGAGTTGGTTTTGATGCAATGATCAGAAGTTATTTAATTATCTTTTAAGATGGAAACTAATTAGTTTGTATTTGTCATAAATTGGAAAGGGTTTGCTGTTGCATTGCATTGAACACATGAAGTTTAGTTGGTTTGCTGATGTACAATGGTGCCACTCAAGTTCAGCAATGCCTTGTGTCGTATTTTCAAAGCTGTAACTTGGAGACATTAATCCCATCTTCGGCTTCTAATGTTAACCAGGTTTAAGCAACCCGCTCGGAGCCTGTTTTCCAGGTTGCAACTTAGTGGAAATGTGAAAGGTGGAAAAAGGTAAAGAACTTGATTTTACAAACATGTATTAAAAATGAATGGCTTTTAAAAATGATAACTGTTGTCCTGGTTTTATTTTGAGTAGTATTAAATTAGTATTGAATAAAATTAGAGAAATATTGTACTGTAAAATAAAACGACTTTAAAAATGTAAAAAAAAAAAATTGGGGGAAAAATTACAAAAAGCTTACACGGTTTAAAAACCATGCCAGGATTGTTATATTTTTATATTATATTTTTATTTATATATTAAATATATCTTTTAATATTTAGAATTTTTTTTTAATGGTTAATATTTAATTTTCATGCTCATTTGCTATTTATGTGTCTTTTATATACATTTTATTTTATTGACTTTATTTGTATTTATTTATTTTATTTAGACCAAGTAATGTTGAATTTTAATATCAGCCTTTTGATATCAAACCGGGATTGGTGCATCCCCACTAGAAATAATAAATGTCAAATTTAACCCCGAGATTCTCTTCGAATGTTTTTCTGACTCTAGTAATGAAGGATAATATAGTTCTTCATTACTCTTTCTGTTCAGAAGGTTATTGGTATCCAGTCAATCAATATTGAGATGTTTGCTCCATCTTAAAAGTGTTTGAGATGCAGAGAAATCGAACAGACTTTCGAGTCAAGACTTTTACGTCCCGAGAGATGAGTTGATTCCAGAACTATTATCTGTCATCATTACCCTCCGTTTCCGGTTGTGATTGTGCCTCTGTCTCCAGGTGAGAGAGGAATTATTTGTCTTTGAGAGGACTGCTTTGCTGTGTGTTTTGTGTTCACTGTTCTGTAGGGAGCTAATGGCACGTAGAAACTATTTCTGTTTGGCCTCGATCCCTCGCTGGAAGCATCCCGAGGTTAATTCTGTGCTTTTTGGAAATAAAGGAGCGGGAAAAGTTGGTTGAACTTCAGCAAGCGTGGGGTAAATGCTTCACATCAGATTTCACACTGAGCTCTGGCCATGTTTGCATGTAACAGTGGGCCTTTATTATTTTAATTCGATTGATGTCGGAGCCTCCTTCAATAGTGCCATTGAGTCAGTGGACCAGAAGTGACTTCCCCTTACTGAAATCAATCTTTTATTGGTAGATACCACTTTTAATAGAGTACTGTTCCCTGACAAGTTAAATTTAAAAAAAAATAATAATAATTTCAGTGCACAGCAATAAATCCAGTTGTAAAATCCAGATTGTGACCTTCAGTTTGGTTACTTTAATCATTGTGATATAAATATGGAAGCTAGTTTACAAGTTTTCAAAATTTGTGCTTCATTATATTATATTATATTATATTATATTATATTATATTATATTATATTATATTATATTATAGTATATTATAGTATATTATATTATATTATAATGTTATTTGTATCTAAATTAATTTAAGAATTATTTAAAAAATTGCAGAATTTTAATATATTATACTTCTTTTTTAAAAAGAAATAATAGCATGATTGTATATAAATATAAATGTTTTATATTATGCTAAATTCGTTTTTAAAATTTAATTAATAAGAGTATAAATTATATATATTTTTTACCTTTTTAATACATTTAAACTTTTATCAGTTTGTTTTTTTATATATTTTTCATTTATTTGATTTATTTTAATTCAAAAAATTTTATATAAAAATGTAAGATTTATTTACTAAAACTAAAACGATTTATTTACTCAGTGTTTTCTGTAACTAAGTTCAAGATAAATGCTGTTAATATCAGAAAATTAGGAAATAATTTAATAAATAAAAAATACAAAAATTTTTAGGGTTTTTATATACACCTGTGGGTGTGGTGCTTTCTGAAAATGAAATTATCACTGAACCCCAAGAATTACCCATAATGTTATTAGCTAAGTGTGTCAGTGCCTGATAATTTTTTGGGTCGTTTCAAAAATTAAGTGAATATAGGACATTGAAATTGAACTGAAGCCCATTACTTAGCATGAGGTAATCAAATTAGCTGATAGAGTTGGCAAAACACTTGGGTTCATCGATGGGATTGTCCCAGATTCTGGTTATATTGGGTTCTCTGTGTTATCAATATGTGTGGAAATAGATTGTGGTATTTGTGTCCTCTGAGATCCTCAATTTCCTTGCTTTATGAGGTAAAAATGGAGTCCTGAGGGAGGAACCCCTCTCCACCCCGATGAGCCCAAACTCTCTAATTTTCATTCGAGTCCCCTTAAGTGAATGTGAGATGAAGAGAGAAGATGCAAAAGAAGCTGCTGATGGACAGTTGTGAGCACGAAGCTACTTGAATATGAATACAATGTCTTGTGTTCTTTAGCCGTCGAGAAGGAATGACTTTAAGCATCTGACAGTACATACATATAGTATGCACCAGTAGTTTATCTGTCAGTGTGAACGCTGCTCTGAGATTTCACTGAGAATTGTGATGATGTTTTATTACTCTGCAAAGCTTTACTGTAACAGCGACTTTATATGTTTTGCATGGTGCAGACTTCTCATTTGCCTTGCATTTATACTTATTGGTCTTTTTTTTTATTTATTTAGGCATATGCATTTAATTTTATTTTAAATGACTGTTTCTGTGGTTTCAGAATAAATCGATTGATTTATTGATAAAACTCTACATGTGTAGAACAGTGTTTCTTGTGCCACTAGAGGTGTGTAAATTACACATTTCACATTTCAGTTCTGCCGAATGATGATGGTTTGTGTTCTTGGGTTTATAATTGTGATTTTTGTGCATTTAATGTTCTGCTGACGGCTATGAAGGCATGGCAAATCCCTGCTTGTGTCGTCTCCCCAAGCGTCATTGTGTTTCCTTTCACGCTCATCATCTCTGCGCCGCTCTTGTATTTCCCACAATGCAACAGTTTGTCAAACTGAAGCTTGTCATGGTACATTAGAAAGAGGAAGGGAATCATATGTGACACTTTAACCGATTTCCTTTTGTATCTCGGCTGTTTTTCTTCCCCAGCAAATTCTCGTTTTCTTTCAGTCTTTGTATGTGTCACTATCTCTCTCTTGCCCTCTCATTCACCACTGTGCCATTTCCCTGGAGAGAGCCCTTAGCCCTTTCTGAGAGGTCTCGCTGACTCAGTCGGTTTTGAAGTGGGTTTTCCTCAAACTGTGTGGAAGACTAAAGCCAACAGCCTCCTTTTCTGTCTCTCTTTACGCTTCTGGGTCAAGGATGCATCACTTGTTGCCCTCCAACAGTAATTGGAGGGCAACAGACATCCAAAGCCACAAACAGGGGTGCGTTTGGCAACATCAGTCCAAATGTTTCCCAGCTGGCTTCTCCTCAATTAGCGTGCAACTGTGGCTTTGCTTAGCGATGCATGTTCCCTTTTAAGACTGAGAAAATGCATGTACACAATTTTATATGTCAGTTTGAATGGTTTTCAACTTTCTACAGTAACTCTAACTCCTTGTTTTCCTTAACTTTTGTTAAAGCTGGAAGGAATTAAAGCTGCTAATCTGTGATTTTTTTTTTTTTTAAAGCATAAATAATTGTTCTTTTTGCATCTGTTTTTCAGGTAAAAACATTTTTAGCGCCAAATTAACTTGCATTACAAGCAAGCGGCGACCACATTAGCTTCTGTCTCAGATTGCTATGTATTCTGTGCTTTGTGTTGTACATGAGAAGCGTGTCATTTCTTACATAATTAAAGTTTTATGGTTTTTATTTTGTTGCGTGCAACTGGTGTTGCTCCCAAGACCCAGATTTAAGTAAAGGGATAGCACAGCCAAAAATAAACATTTTGGTATCATTTACTCACCCTCGTGTCTCTCCAACCGCATTATACTTTGAAACACAAATTAACATATTTTTAATAAAACCTGAGAGGTTTCTGTTCCTCCATTTAAAGTGAACATAGACTTGAATTAAACTGCTCAATTAATATGGTTTCGTTTTACGATACCTTTATGGTTCTTTTGGTAACCTGAATTTTAAATGGAGAGACCGAATCCTCTTGGGTTTCATAAAAAATGAAAAAATACTTTGCGTTTTGAAGGTCTTGAGGGTATAGAAGCCCGTTTCCGCCTCTGAATAAAATCAATAAAAGGTTATTGCGACTTTATCTCCACAATTCTGACTTTTTTCACAGAATTGTGAGATATAAACTCGCAATTGTGAGTTATGAAGTCCGGATGAAAAGTTAAAATCCAATTCTTGGGGTGGGGGGCTTGATATGTTCTAAGTTCTAAGTTTATATCTCACAAATCTGACTTTATAGCTCACAATTCTGAGATAAAGTCGGAATTTCGAGATTATATCTCACAATTATTACTTTTCAACTCTCAATTGCAAGTTTGTCAAAATTCTTAGATAAAAGTCAGAATTGTGAGTTTATATCTTGCAGTTCAGACTTAATTCTCAGAATTGCGACTTTGTCTTAATTGCGAGTTTATATCACGCAATTGTGACTTTAACTTGCAATTGCAAGTTTATATAAAAATTCTTAGATAAAATGAGAATTACGAGTTTATATCACGCAATTCTGACTTTATTTCTCAGAATTGCGAGGTTATATCTCTCAATGATGACTTTTTATCTCGAAATTGCGAGTTTGTATCACAATTCTTAGATAAAAGTCAGAATTGTGAGTTTATATTTTGCAGTTCAGACTTAATTCTCAGAATTGCGACTTTGTCTCGAAATTGCGAGTTCATATAACGCAATTACTTTTTAACTCTCAATTGCAAGTTTGTCAAAATTCTTAGATAAAAGTCAGAATTGTGAGTTTATATCTTGCAGTTCAGACTTAATTCTCAGAATTGCGACTTTGTCTTAATTGCGAGTTTATATCACGCAATTGTGACTTTTTAACTTGCAATTGCAAGTTTATATAAAAATTCTTAGATAAAATCAGAATTATGAGTTTATATTTTGCAGTTCAGACTTAATTCTGATAATTGCGACTTTGTCTCGAAATTGAATTGCGAGTTGGCATCATGCAATTCTGAGAAAAAAAGTCAGAATTGCGAGTTGGCATCATGCAATTATGAGAGAAAAAAGTCAGAATTGTGAGATAAAGTCGGTTACTTTAATTTTTAATTTAGTGGCTGAAACCGGTTTCTATATGAGGATGAGTAAATGATGTAAATGACTATCCACCCAACTATCCAAAGCGCATCGGATACTCTGCGAATCCTCTAAAACGTTGTTTTTTCTGTCTTCAGGTTCAGATATTCGAGGCTTTACCCCGTTCCAGTTCATGGTTGAACCCGTCGACACGCTGGCTGTACGCGGCCTCCCGGCGGTCCTGAACTGCTCGGCCGCTAGCGACGCTCCGGTGAGGGTGGAATGGAAGAAGGATGGGACGTTCCTGAACCTGGTAGCGGACGACCGGAAGCGGCAGCTTGCCGACGGCTCTTTGCTCATCAGTACGGTGGTCCACTCCAAACACAATAAGCCTGACGAGGGGGTGTACCAGTGCGTGGCCACCATCGACAATCTGGGCACCATCAGCAGCCGAACCGCACGCCTCACAGTGGCAGGTAAGAAAACCAAGCCGTCGAGGTTCGGAAATTGCATCAAATTTGATACGCGAAATTCGAAACTGCATCAAAATAAAAAATTTACAATCGAAGCTACATGCCTTACGTTTTCTGATTAATAGTTTATTATTTTTTTAGCAAGTAAAACATTGTCACATGTCTCTTTGCTGTGAAATATATAAAGTAAACATAACTTTTATAGTTTCAGTAATATTTCAAGATGCTTCAAAGACTATCCATACTTGAAATACATAAAATACAATCATGTTCGAATGTCAGCTTTAGGGAAATCTTTCTTTGTTCATCATTGTATTGCATTGCAATCTATTTTAACCCTACAGAGCTTTGATCATAAAACTAAACCTTTATAGACTAAGACATTTTGTTAGGAGATATAGAGTTACAATAGATATTTATAGAATTTTGTGTAAGTATCTGATATACTCTCAGAAAGATTGCATTGATTTAAATTACAAGCATTTTACTTATTAATATCAGAATCTGCACCACATTGCATAATTTTGACCCTCTGAATAAAATTGGGGTGTTTTTTTCCCCCCTCCAAATTCTAACTATATTATACTATATATGATTTATTATATTATGTACAGAATGATGTCTAAATATGATACTCAACAAAAAACCAGCATACAAGCCTTTTTCTTCCCTTTTTTTTTTTTAGATTTTGTCTAATATTTTATATATTGTAATAATATAATTTTGTCATTTATAATATGTTTGTGTAGCATCCCAGAAGGTGATTTTAGATTTTAGAAAAAAAAATTGTCAGTAGTTGTCATACGGTAAGAGTACAGAATTATAAAATGTAATCTCGGATCAGTCAGTGTTTGAAGAATTTGATGAGAAATATTGAGGTTTTTATTGAAAATATCTGACTTTTGATTGCAGACTTTAAAGTTTCTGAGCACATATCTCACAGATGATAAAAACCTGTAAAACTATGCTATTTGCAGTGTTGTGCTAGTTACTTGTTACTTAAGTCAAAAAGTACTCAATTACTTTGTTGATCACTTACACCAAAAATTAATACATTACTGTTAAAAGTAACTTTTTAGTTACTTTTTTTAAAGAACTTTTTTTAATGTTCCCATTAATGCACTTTTATGCGTTATGGTCTATACAAACACAAAGTAAAACACAAAGTAATTTTAAACACTATTTTGATTAAGTCACACCAGCACAAACTGAATATTGTATATCACAAGGATTTCTGAAATAAATAACAAAACACCTGAATAATATATTCAGAATCAAAAACTAAAGTAAAGTGGCTTCTGCATCATAAAAGCTGTTGTGTTGAGCCTTTAAAAATGTTCCTTTCACAGCTTAAGTATGAAAACTATCAACAATGGACAACATAACACAAGACATTTTGAAATAAATAAATGAAAGCCATCTGAATTATTCAGAATCTATATATATATATATATATATATATATAAATGCTGTTTAAAAATGAAATCTATGCTATCATGCTAAGGAGCTGACTGAAAGCCGGCGACTCCACAGTAGAGACAGAATAAAACATACAGAGAATCACTTAAGACACTTTGCTGTAGACCCATTCCACATAATAATATTCATTAAAACTGTATGTTAACACGTAGGAGCTTGCTGCATGAATCCGTGAGTAGGCTACAGTTTACAAATCCATGGGAACGGATTGCGAAAGTGCGCGCGCAGATTATGAATTTGTGGGTCCAGATACAAAAACAGAGGGTACGGTTTACAGAATCTGAGCGCAAAGATTGGAAATTCGTGGGCTAGGATAGGACATTCGAACCAGAAAGACACAGCTTACATTTGCTCAACTAAAGTGAAATAATGAGCATATTTCCACTTTGAGGAACTCGTGTTGCTCTCGCCTTGACTCGCCATGACTGCCGCACACACTTGAATAAACGGAGACACGCCCACAGTGCGTCTTCATGTTTACAGTGATTAGCATCCACCAATCCTACAATGCGTCACTGCTGCAAACAGGTTATGCTGCACTTCAGTCAAAATTATTATTATTTTTTTTTAATTAACTGACAATGCACCATATGGTAACGATAACGGAGTTAATTTATTTAAAAAGTAATGTGTTACAGTATTAGTTACTGTCAAAAGTTACTAATAATGCGTTACTGCCCAACACTGAACAACACTCAAAAAAGTGTTCATTGGGGTTCTATATAGAACCATTGGGTTCTTTACTCAACTCCAAAGAACCTTTTATGCTAAAAAGGTTCTATAGTGACAAGAAAGAAGAACCCTTTTGGCACAAATGTTCTTTAGGCTATTATTCATTCATATATTACATTATTCTGCAACATTTTGTATTTGTAATTAAATTATTGTTTGTAGTAACTTAATATCACATTTTATTCATGCTAATTTTTGGAGAAAACTGAAATGGCAGTCTTCGTGTGATATTGATTAACTACAAAAAATGATATAAATAAATTTTCAAACCCCCATATCTTGAATTTTGTGATCATTCACATGCATTCATAAATGCATTTGAATCAGGGGGCTGCCAGGAATTTTGGGCCCCATGACAAAAAAATCTAATTGGTCCCTCCTCTGCGCAGCTGTTGTCACCACATCTCTATGACCTAACAGTCCCATTAAAAGCTTTACATAACTCTAATCAAAGGCTTGCAACTGTCTTGCTGCTTGTAGTTCAGTTCTAGTACTAGCAAAATATTTACTGCTGGTGATTTTGTAAATGCAAATCTGCACACCGTATGCAGTTCACTATTCGATGCAAGATTAAAAACCACCATAAAAATGTCTTTAAAGCAACACTGTAACATTTTTACCTTAAAATAATGTTTCCAAAATCGTTTCAGTGGTTCATCAAGTTGTGACAGGGTGAAAGGCACTTATGCCTCCCTGTGGTCTCTGGAATGATGCTTAGTTATTAACACAGTGGTAGCTAATTTATATGTAGTTTTCAAATTAAAATAATCATTAATTCTTCTTTTCTAAGAACCAAATCAATTAAGCTTATGAGAAATTTGAATCAAGGAATACATTTGGAAAATCTTGAATAAATTATGAAAATTTAAATTTTTGGGTGAACTATCCATTGAGCAACTTTATTTATTTATGAAAAAATTAAAATTTATTTTATATATATATATATATATATTGTGTGTGTATTAAAGAAACACAATAAGACAAATACAATGGAGATACAAATTAAACTCATTTTTCAGATACTGTTTTACTTAACATGTATACATTTATTTACCGTCTTTTGTTGGTTAAAATGAATGACATAGGTATTTAATTTGGAATGCTGTCCGGGAGGCATGCATCAAATACTGACTCACGTTCAGTTTTCACACACCAGTTCTCGTTCACTTAATCCATAACCGACTGTATTTACTTGAGATACTCTACACGATAAACATCTGGACTGTTGTGTGTGTATTTGAGCGCTGAGAACTGATCGCGCGCTGTATGTGAGAACTGAGGAAGTGGAGCGTGCGCGTGCGCGAGAGAGAGAGCACTTCTATCAGCGTGATTCCGCCTATCCCGCCTTCATTAATTTTACGTTAATCGACCACTAATTGTGACTCCCTGGATGCTGAGGTTTCAGATGCATTGTTTCAGATCGCTAGTTCGCGTTTTATCATTTATTAGCGCGCCGTGCATTGATTGACTGTCTGTAACTAACTAACACCGTCACTGATAAGTGCGCTAAGGCAGGACCAAACCATTTCATGCAGATACAGGGGGGTGGTCGGTCAACATAGATGTTTTATTTTTTGGTCAATGGTGATATTTAACTTTTATTGCCAAAATAAGTAAAATCAAAGACATCATTTTATTATTATTTGAAATATACAATGATGATGGTTTGAGGATGCTTTACATTAGCCTAGATGCGTGCACTTTTTAGGCAGGATTTGTTTAGTTTTTGAATATACTTGATACTGTTAAAAGGCACATCATTAAAACAAAAAATACGAGTTCACATATCACACCTAAAAACGCGTGGAAAACGTAATTGGAACTAGCTACTAAATTAGTTAAAAATGCCTATCCATATACAGCTATGATTCGCGAACCCCAAACTGACTCAATGATTCGCGAACCCGCTCCGAACTCCCGAAATGACTCAAACGATTCGTGATCCCGCTCCGGACTCTCGAACTGATTCAAATGATCCGCGAAGCCACTCCGAACTCCCAAACTGACTCAAATGATTCGCGATCCCCAAACTGACTCAAATGATCCGCGATCCCGCTCCTAACTCCCGAACTGATTAAAATGATTCGCGCTCCGAACTCCCGAACTGACTCAAATCATTCATACTCGCGAATGATTCGCGAACCCACTTTGAACTCCAGAACTGAATATATATATATATATATATATATATATATATATATATATATATATATATATATATATATATATATACTTATACTTATACTTATAATCTTTCACTTTTTGGGTTTGGAACAGCATAAGGATCAGTGTTTTTCATTTGTGGGAGGAATTAACCCTTTTAATTTCCATTTTGCAACAATCTTACGGTGTTAAATTGATTTGTCGACTTCCTCCACATGCACGTACCAAGGTTTTTCACTCAGTTTTTAAATATAACAAATCTGACAGAAACCGGAAATTTTACTTCAGGTTTTTGGAGGGCAGTGTTTCGCCTTGTCTTTTAACTCCTATAAAGCATTCGACACCTGTATACTTCAAATTTCTGCCTTCTTTATTCTCAAACAAAACTCAGTCTCTTTTAATTTCTCCAGCTGTCAGGTGAAATCTCCCAGAGATCTGGCTTCTGAAGCTGTATCTTGGGCTCCATATGCTGCTGGCGGAAATAAAAGATGCTTTTCTGAGCTCGGATGAGGAATGATGTGTTCAGGCTTTCAGAGGAAGAGAATTAGCATCAGTGCATTATACTGCATTAAGACTCGGAAGAGCTTTTGTGTTTGGATTTTAATGCCTGTCAGTTGTGTGTTTGTGCTGTAGCTGTGAGCAGTGAATGTGACCCCTGACAGCAAGAACAATTACTGGATTTTACAGTTTTCTGAAGAAAATGAGTGCTGATTTCCTGCGTGAAACGTACTGCTGTTAATGCTATACTGAGTTGATGTTTTAGGAGCTTTTTAGCTATGATTATCTGCATTAATGCATTCATTGCACGATGAGTGTGCATCTATGGGATTTTCTGTTTTTCTTGTAAAAAATCTGATCAGTAGTAGCACACGTCGTCTCAAGACACATGATTTGAGTAATCATTAGTTACACTTCAAGATTTAATATTCAGAAAGAGTGATCTTTGAAAAAAAAAAAACCGTTATATCCGAATACGACTAATGAAGCTAAACTTGGCTAAGCTTTAGTTATCTATCAGCTCAACCTACAAAGAAGCATTTGAATGATTTGAAGGGCTCTTAGAAGTATGATATTACTTCTGTCTTTCATAGGGAAATTACAATATTTTCTTCATCTTTAAACTTTTACTTTGATTGAAAACCCCAGCTTCAGTGAAAACAGGCTTACAAAAACATGTCTTGCCTTCAAATCTAGTGAAATGCTTTCATCATCTGCCCATTAAAATGTCACAAATTATGCAAGTGTGAAAATAAAGCTTAACTGGTCCCAAATGTCTTCTAAACTCACATTCACTGTGAACCGAGATCTTCTGAGATGTCAAAACAGACTTGATGAAGTGATAAAGGCATTATTGTTTTGGTTCTAGTTCGTTTGACAGATTCTTTACCAAAGCAATGGGCCAAAACACAACTTGAACAACCTTTTATGTTAAAATGAGAAGTGTCAATATATTTTAACTTAATAAATGGGAAACACTGGGATGCAACAATGCAGGTTTTTCAGTTTAGTTCTGATGGATGTGCACATAAGTGTTTTTTGCCGTTTAAAATGTGTTTTTCAAAACAAATGAACAACAAAACATGAGAAAAACATGGATTATCAAAAACTTAAAGCTTCTTTTGGTTATTTTAACAGGTTAAAAAAGAAAAGACAGGTGGATTGGCCATTATTGAGCGCTATAAAAACACGTAATGTCTGTTTCACTCACGTGCATCACATCCAGTTATCAGCGATGAATAAAAAAGAAGATAGAAACGTTTTGAATGATAAAAAATGAAGACAATAAACACTTGACTGCAACCATATAACGTATATATATAACAGAAAAGAAGATATTTTAAAGAGTGATTAAGCAAGAGTTACTGGTAGCCATTGATTTCTATAGTATAGAAAAAAATGCTATGGAAGTCAATGGCTACCAGCAACTGATCGACCTAGATTCTTCAGAATTTTGTCTTCTGTCACTGTCCTTTTAATTAAACTATTTAATGTCATTATACAAATATTTGATAGCACAATTCCTCTTCAATCAAAATCTACGAAAAGACAAGTTACTGAAATTATCACTTTTCTTCTGAAATATAAAAAAAATGATTTAAGCAAGATGCATTTAATTCTCTTTAATATAGTTCATGCCAAGAATTATAACTATAATAGTGTTTACACCAGCGCTCGATCGTCTGCCGCTTTAAATTCTCTCGCTCATTATAGCAAGAAGGATTCTGATTGGCTGTCGATATTTCTGATCGTTCATCACCTAGAAAAAGGAAATCCAACGATATCGTTTCTCTGTATTTAAAGCTGTGGTGTGGACTCTGCTATTCGTTGTGAGCTTGTATCAAATTAAATATGCTGACAGCTCCACTAAGGTCTTTATTCCTTGTTTCTCTGACCTTTGAACCTCCCTGAGCTCTTAAACACGGTTTACCTGCTTTTAGTTTTCTCTCCCACACGGTCACAGATGAACACGGCTGATGTCATGAGGTTGTGAGGGACATCGACCGTTTCCTGATTGGTTAATGTGTGATTGCCCGTTCAGCTCAATAAACCTCCACTCCTTTAAACCTGATGAAATGAGTTTGATTCCCCTGGGTGTGATGTGCTCGAGAGGAGGGAGGCAAATAGAGTCAGG